>NC_136899.1:2781609-2854109 GCF_949152265.1 Phoxinus phoxinus | reverse complement strand
ACACTACTCGAGTAACTGTATTTAAATAGGGAAAACGTGGAGGTGTTTGGTAGCTTCTCTGCTTGGCCCCTATTGAATGAACTGGGCTATCAAAGTTTCGCGGCGCGCCAGAGCGATTAAGTGCACGCACTGAGACGAGAGAGGTATGTATCAACTCGTCTTAGTTAAGGGAATAACATAGTTTAATATGAAAAAACGGTAGAGTATCCTTTTAAGTGTGTGGGGTTGAATTACCTGTAACAGGTAATTTCAGGTGTGTGTTACTCTAACAGGTGTGTGTTACCCTTTAAAGGTGCTCCTCCATCAAACTTCGGAGGCTCCCAGATCATATTGGCACAGTCTTCTCCTACTCCAGTACACTTCACGTTTTCAGGAGGATCAGGAACATCTGCAAGAGTGGAGAGAATTTAGAAACAAACAATGGCATGGGCTTGCCTCCCAGGGAAAGCATGAACTGATAAGATGTTTAATAAGTTGCTTTAGATAGCCAAATGCATAAATGTAAACCTAAATGTGCATTTAAGACCCTGAAGGTGCATTCACACTAAAAGTGATTCAAACATTGGAGGTCGAGTAGTGTTTGTAGCTAGTAGATGTTCAACTACTTGAAATGTCTTGAGTTCTGGTCATAACCACAGTGCCCTCTGCAGGGAGAAAGAGGCAGTGCTGGAAACACACCTACGATTTTGATGAAGAGGTGGGCTTTGTCCTCGCCTGCCGGGTTGGTGACAGTGATGGTGTAGTTCCCTTCATCTTCTCGCTCGGCTCCTTCAATGACGAAACAGCTCAGATCTTTCCTGTTTTCCACACGTACACGTCCCTCGGATTCTGTCAGTGCCTGTAATGCACAGGGACAGCACTTTTATTTATTTATTTAGCAAAATATCAAACAATATTTAGCATTGTCTCACCGCATTTATTTGATCAGTAAAAATAGTAATATTGTGAAATATTATTACAATTTAAAATAACTGTTTAATCTTTTAATACATTGTAAAATGCCATTTATTTCTGTGATGCAAAGCTGAATTTTCAGTGTCATTACTCCAGTCTTCAGTGTCACATGATCAGTGTGTGTCAATCATTCTAATATTTGCTGCTCCTATACATACATTTAATTTTTCTGAAAATTATAGCCACATGATCATGAGACCCTGTATTATTTCTTGTTAGTCTACTTACAGTATTTCTCAACAAATAAAATAAAATAAAGTGCTCACTCTGTTCTTTATCCATGGCGCACACACATTTTTGTTGTTATATTTGTGAAAATTATATTTCCATTTTACGGAGCCCCGCACCTGACATGCAGCGGAAAATATGTATGGCCTCAAATGAACAATTAGTTCCCACGTTTTACTAATTCGTTCCCTCGTTTTAAGTAAATTGTGTGCTTGAAATAATAATGTGTCATCAATTTACTAAATCAAAACAAGGGAACGAATTAGTTCACAGTGAGTGGCCACGATTTACTAAAACGAGTGAACGAATTAATAAATCGTCACCACGATATGTATACGTTTTTGTCTGCATGTCGTGTGGGGCTCCGTACCATATAACTTTTATTAAAACCCTTGCAATAAGCATGTGTAATTTCTTTATTCAAAGGTTCACAGTAGGCATACATATTTATTTCTGTAGTTGTCCTTGTTTTGACATATTGATACATCCCTAGTCAAATCTCACTAGGCCAAGTCTCAAATAAGTAACTTCAAATATTTTATGAGTTGACAACCTATGAAGGGATAATCACAGGCACATGACAATAGCTAAAGAAGTGTATGCATTTAATTTAAATAAAGTCCCTCAAACTTACTTGCATACAGAGGTGCTATAGTATAAATACTATAAAAGTGTGAGATTTTTATCTGTGCAGATCCAACAAACCAGTCTGTGATTAACCCTCCACATGCCATAAGGTTGCCAACTGCTGTATTAGAGTATTTATGAATGATTTAATCGTGTAGTAATTGTCATTAACGTTATGTGAGTGTATGTGTACCTTATCTGCCTTCATCCAGCAGACGGTGGGAGCGGGATCTCCGGAGATCTCCACATCCAGACGCAGCTTGTTACCAGCAACAACAATGATGGTGTTTTGAGAAACCATATTACCAGCCACATCCAAATGGATCTTAGGGGGATCTTAAAAGGAGCAAGACAAAGTAAGCGGACGCAAGCACGTGCGGTAAGGGAGCAAAAGTTCTGATACTATGTAGATAAGAGAAATTAAAAGTCTGGCAAAGGGATTAATCGTGGTCCTACCCAGGGTTATTATCGTCAACTAAAACTAAAAGGGTTACACTTCACAATAAGGTTCTATTTGACTACATTAGTTAAGATAAACAAAACAAAAAATACAAAAAGCATTTATTCTTCTTAGTTAATGTTAATTTCAACATTTAATAATACATTATTGAATTCAAAAGCTGTATATTATGTAAATATGCAACCAACAATGAACACTACCGTTAACAAAGATGAATATTAAAATGAATTAATATTGTAATAAATGTACTGTACATTGTTAGTTAATGCTAGTTAATGCAACTAATGGAACCTTATTGTAAGGTGTTACTATTAAAACATTTAAAAACATTTATGTTAATTAAAATAAAGCTGAAATAAATTAAAATATAAATAATAGTTGAAAAACTTAAAACTAAATGAAAATTAGTAATGTTGCCTTGGCAATAAACTGAAACAAGAAATAATATTTTTTTTTTAAATATTACAATTATTCTAGTTAATTCTTAAAAATATAAACTGGAAATAAACAAAAACAAAACCTGAAATAAAAACCAATTCAAATTATGAATAAAACTAAAATAAAAACTTAAATAACACTGGTCCTACCTTGTCTGGGAACGTAGTCGATCTTGATTTCTGAAAGAAAAAGAATAATCTGATTATGTACGGTCTCAACAGATCAACAAATCTGAGATAGTTTTGCTCACTATAGTTTCCTTCTCACCCAGGAAGTTAAGTTTAGCGGAGATTGAGAGCGCATAACCGTCTGGGACAAACGTGTAATCTCCAGCATCCTCTGGCTTGACGTCATCAATGAGTAAACGATGAATCCTGGAATTGATTAACACACGTTTAAAACATGATAATTACATCTACGAGTGAAGTGAACACACGTGCATGTATCTGAACTCTGACCTGCCGATGTGGGTAATCTTGATACGCTCACTGGCCAGAACTTCCACGCCATCCTTGAACCATTTCCCTGTGACCTTCTCGTCGGACACCTCACACTTGAACATAGCTTGCTCTGCCGATTTGACCGTAAGATCTGCGATACTTTGCAACACCTCCAGTTCCTTCTCTGGGGTTGAGTTTGACAAAGACAAGAAAAAAGAAAGAGTTTTAAACTTCGGTCCTCAAAACCACCAGCTAAACGACTGTAAATAAAAGGATGGTTGTAAGGAGAGATCAGATTTTACCCTCAACGATGAGCTCTCCCTTCGAATGGCCTCCATTGGTGTAAACAAAGAACATGCCATTGTCCTCTAGTGTTGCCTCTTGAATAATAAGACAATGGCGTTTCCCATCCTTTTTAAATCGATACTTCGTATTTTTATCATCTCGAGACAGCTCCACATCTTCAAACATCCTACAAGTACACATACATTAAAGGCAACAGTATAAAATATCACTGTATAAAATGTGTTGCCTTTTATTATATATGTGAGCCTGGACCACAAAACCAGTCACATGGGTAAATTTTTTAAAATAAATAAATAAGCTTTCTATCGATGTATGGTTTGCTAGGATAGGGCAATATTTGGTTGAGATACAACTATTGAAAATCTGGAATCTAAACAAATCGCCTTTAAAGCTACACTGTGTAGAAATTACTCCCATCTAGCGGTGAAATTGTATATGACTAGTACGAACTGAATATTACTTTCTAGCCGAGGGCGTTTTAACTCCTACGGTGGCCGTATTATTTCAAATCTGCCGGCAGTCGTGAGTAACCTCCCATCACATCCGTCACGGTGCCGCTGAGTGTAAAAACACGAAAGGCGAAGCTTGAATTTCCAGGTATGTCCCTCTTGGCTAATGTATTTTCAAGATGGAGGCGCAACATGGCTTCCGCCATTCGAGTAGCTCACCTGTATGTATTATAAATGGCAGATTTACGGTAACGAGAATACTTGATTAGTTGGTAGAAGTAATTATAGATTAATAAGCACATATAATTTTGAAAGAACAAAGTGTTTTTTGCTAAGAATCAACTTAAAAAATTACACAGTGTAGCTTTAAAATTGTGCATTTATGTTCACGATTGTGCTGCATTCACTCACAAAAATTATTTTTATATATTTACGGTAGAAAATTAAAAAAATATCTTCATACTAACTTAATATCCTAATGATTTTTGGCATAAAATAAAAATCGTTAATTTTGACCCATACAATGTATTGTTGGCTATTGCCACAGATACACCCGTGCGACTCGTGGCTGGTTAATGTTATTGAATATGGCAATATTAATGTAGTCTTTGGTGGACTATATCTGCTACGCTGCTGTTGCAGAGCAAGTATGAACTTGCTACTGGTAAGTAATACACAGACACACTGCTGTGAGTGTGTAAGATATGCTGCTGCTGCTTCATAGCCATTGCCATTCGACTTTACAGTAAAATTGAAAATTTACATTTAATAGGCTTACATTTTTTTGCAAACTATTGTCTGTTTGTAGTTTGTTTATGTGTGTTTTTACCAAATGACGTGTGCTCCCTCCTCAGACACTTCTATCTCAAACTCCACTCTTTCTCCAACCACAACATGATAGTCATCCAGCAGTTTAGTGATGGTGATCGGTGGCTCTGCAATGCACAAATTTGGTGAGGTGATTTAAAAAAACGATTTTAAACATTGTACCAGATAAAGAAGGTGGTATTAAATTGCATTGTACCATCTCAAAATAAAATAATACATTTGAATGTAAGTTGGACTATAATAGTTCCTTCAGAATGCTAAAGGGTTGGACAGTTTTACAGTTTACTTTGACAATAGTTAATGAAACTGAAATAGAAGGAGAATTTTATGCTACCGTAATTAAATTCCACTTCACAATGATCAATTGTTTGCTTTGCAAAATCGATTGTAAGAGAGCTGTTTTTTTAAGGTCGCCCCTACTGATAAAATCTAAGATGAACTGAGTTTTCTATGACTTCTTTAAAATATGATTTCACCTTTAAAGAATTTAACCTTTAAAAAGCGAAAACTATTATGTTATAGGGTCTATGCATAATCCCAAGTCTTTGTAGTAATTTGGCTTTTAAAAAAATGGCTTTTTTATATATAAATGTTTTAATAAAAATGTAAATATTTGGAAACAGAGGTGGGAATAGGCCAAAAGCAGGCAAGTTTATGTCAATAAATAAATAAAAAATGTCAATAAAAAATTAATTGTTACTGACAAGTTACTGTATTTTTTTTTTCTTTTGTAATTGATTAACACACACCTTTAACAAAGACTTCAGTGAAGCATTTATCAGTCCCGATCACACATTCATATGCAGCATCATCTGCCAGACTGCATTTGTTAATCGTGAGGGTTCGAATGTTTCCATTGGCCTCCATGATGTACCTGCCACACAAAGATCAGTTAAATCACAGAAATATGTGACATCTCCTTATACTATTAAACATGACAGAAGCCATAAAATAAGATTGGATCTACAGGCTTCTCATGGCCTGTATATTTGGAGAAAATATTGTAATTTTTGCCATTCTGTTTGGTGGACACACTTCACAGTTCAAACTATAAAAAATTGGATGATCTTCAATTATCAAAGCAATGTTTTTTTTGGCCATTAATGCGTCTTTGAAATTGAATGTATGTCTATGTATTTTCCGCATTCTCACTTGGCAGAAGTTTTGATCTCTTGGCCGTTCTTTAGCCATTTGACCTCAACATTAGGGTCAGCCACCTCCACAGACAGGACGATCTTCTTTCCTTTATTAACAGAGTATGCCGACTCCAATCGTCTCAGGAATGCTGCGGAAACATCCCACACACGATCACACACACACACTCACAAACAGAAGCACAGAGACTTGTTTTTTCACTTATCTCTCTTTCTCGTACCCTCGCTATGTTTGGGCTCCACAACCTTCATCTTCTTGAGTCGTTTTAACATGCCACGCAGGTCAGTGATGCCGTACTGAAATGCGATCTTCTCATATTCGCTGGGATGAGCGCTCTTCAGAATCTCCCAAACGTCGGTCTCCAACTCTGGCTCTGGCTTCTTTTTCCTGTGAAAGTGACGTGATCAATAAAAGTTAGCGGTTAGAGGAGATGGACTGTGGTTTTAAAGGACAGAATGAACACTTACTTTTTAGCAGCTTTGAGAAGAGCACTGAAGTCCAGATTTCCCTCATCCTCCCCAGCATCACTGTACAATAGCACATGTTGAATTCAAAATCATTTAATGCAATATACTTGTAAAAAGAACAATTTATGAGTTAAATGTATATACATAAAACACAATATACATGCTCATATTTATGTGTATGTATATTGCGTGATTCACAAGTGTGCGTTAATTTGTTTTCCTCGCATTGAGGGAAAATAAAAATGTTCCTAAGTCAATGTTATCATATATACGCCCCAATATTTAGGTTTAGATTAAAGGAACTCCACTTTTTTTTGGAAATAGGCTCATTTTCCAACTCCCCTAGAGTTAGGCCGTGTGTCCACCAAAGTGTTTTTAGCCAGCTGAAAACGCTAGGCGCTCTGCTGAAAACGGCGAGCTATGTGCGCTTGAGAGCGTTTTGGCAGCGCAGTTTTTTTTTCAGTTGAGACTAGGGGTGTAACGGTACGTGTATTCGTACCGGACCGTTTCGGTACAGGGCTTTCGGTTCGGTGCACGTGTGTACCGAATGACTGAATGCAATATTTTGTGTGCGGAACATAGGTACATTTTCGTGTTTCCACACGAACATATTAAGTGGCGGAAGTCTCCGCGTTCAGCGCAAATCCCGCCCTGCAGCTGATTCTAAAGTTTTACCAGTGTTTTACCCGTCGTCACTGTAACCTAAACCAATGAAATAGACTGCAGGGCGAAAAAAAGCTTTTCCGCTCTGCGTGCGCCGCCGCACTCTCCGTTCCGTGTGTGTGTGTGTGTGTGTGTGTGTGTGTGTGTGTGTGTCGGCCCGCTGCGCTCTCTGCTCAATGTTCGAGTCCGTGTTTGCGCTGCGCGTTCTGCTCTGTCGTTAACGGCCCAAACACTCCAATCATGTACCGATCACGCACTGGAAAAGCAAAGTCCGCTCAAATAAGGTGAAATTTCTCAGTAGTACACTTCTATTTGCTGAGCTGGTATAGTTATATATATTTAAGGAATTGCAATTTATAACAGCAAATTGTGCAATTAATTAGTTCATTTTTCTTATCGATTCCCAGCCTTAATTTTTAAATATGAGCAGGCCTACAAGCTGGGATTGGTAATGCTGCACTGTAATCATAGTTATTTATTTATATTTTTCATTATATTTTATTATGTGATATTGGTTTGAGACTGAGAGTATTTTATTTAGTGGAGAACTTTGCAGCAGTATTTTATTTCTTATTCTTTTTTTATTTTATATATATGTTATTATATTTTATTAAAAAGTGTTTAAAAAAGTGTAAACAAACTGTTAAAAAAAAGTTTATAGTAATAAACAACCTGCAGTTTAATGTTTGCATTTCTTTCCCTTACTGTACCGAAAATAAACCGAACCGTGACTTTAAAACCGAGGTACGTACCGAACCGTGATTTTTGTGTACCGTTACACCCCTAGTTGAGACGCTTCGTTGCTATGATACAGAATATCCGTTGGCCGGTGTGGTATTAGCCCCGCCCCTCCTCCACTGTGATTGGTAAAAAGTGACAGTGATGAGTGCTGCGTTTTACCCAAAGTTGAACATTCTTCAACTCTCGGCGACCTGTAAAAAAAGCTGAACGCTCAAGCGCTTCAGTGTGAAAAAGACGTTCAGTGCCTCGTTAGCGATGTCCCAATCCTACGGCACCACCTGTCAAGAGCCACCTCCAGGTCAGGCTTGTCATACGCTCATGGCGTTTAAAAAACGCTTTGGTGGACACACGGCCTTAAACAGTTGAGTTTTACCGTTTTCGAATCCATTCAGACGATCTGAATATCAATGATATTACAAACTGCCGGTCACGTTGGAAGTTACCGAGCTGGGGACTATTTTCAGGAGCTGTGTAATATCATTGCGCTGCTGGTACGGCAGCAGTTCCTTGATTATTACGCAGGAATGAGAGTATAGTTCTATAGTTATAGTTATAGAATGAGAGTATAGTAAACGATGTAACTAGAGAAGAGTCAAGTTTTAAATAGGAAAAATATCGAAACTCTTTGGTCATTTTTTTGAGAGAGATGCTAACGGTCTAATCAGATTCAATGATCTATGCTAAGCTATGCTAAAAGTGCTACTGCCAGACCTGGAGATCGGCTGAATGGATTCGAAAACGGTAAAACTGTTTAACTCTAGGGGAGCTGGAAAATGAGCCTATTTCCAAAAAAAGTGGAGTGTTCCTTTAACAATTGACCAATATGTTTTTTAATAGTTGATTCAATTAGTGAATTTAGTCCTGTAACAGTTCAGTCATAAATAGTGAGAAATATATTCTGTCACTTCTGTCTACTCAGACTTACGCTCTTTTGAAGGCAGACAAAATATCTGCTTGCTCCTCTTGTTCGGCAGCTACAGAAAAGGAAGAATGATAAATATAGAACAGTCATTTACAGATTCATACTAAGAGATAAAGCGTGTAAGTGTTATTTTTGTTGTGTGTGAAAGACACACTAACCCTCCACAGTGATCTCAAAGGTGCAGCTGTCACATTTGTCTTTGGCAGACACTTCACACCTGTATCCTCCTGCGTCTCCTGGGACCACCTTGACGATCTTCATCTCGTATGTGTAGACCTGGGAGAGAGAGAGCGAGCGAGTGAGTGAAATGTGTCGCATATAAGGATGATGTTCAATAAAATCACGTCACAAAGTCATTTTATCTGATCAACTTAGGGTGCTTTCACATCTGTAGTTCGGTTCATTTGGTCCGGACCAAGGGAGAAAAATTATACTTTGTAGCATTTTTCAGGCGTTTTGGTTCCTTTTCACACCACACTGATTGCTCTGGTCCGAATCAGTTTATGAAACGAACCAAAATGCAGTCACGTGACAACATCCACATCACTCGTTGGCCAGATGGGTCTTGAACATATTTTCATAACTGCACTTTTATTGTCAGAATTAACGTGCGGGAAAATTCCAACAGAACTGACGGAAGTAAACAAAGAGGAGGAAAATCCGGCAGACAACACGCCGCTTTTTACTATGGAGAAATGACTTTGTGGGCTGATTGTATCCCTGGTCATAGTTGATTATATTAGTTTGTCTACACCACTTTAGGCAAACAATAACATTTGAGAATGAAGCGAGAATGCGGCTTGAAAATAATGTTTTATGCAATGCACGCAGCGAGTCACTTCAGGAGGAGGCAACGCGTGCATTAATGTTGCTAAACATTGACATAATGCACAGCGCGGCTGACTACGGCAGCTGGTTTAGTCCAAAAATGCGCAGTTATTTGGCAGTTGGGTCTGTTCGAGGTCGGATCACGTTCTCACCACAAACGAACCGCTCCAGAGTTCGTTTGAAAGCGTACCGAGACCACCTCTCCTAGGAGGTTTCGGTACGCTTGTTTGGTCCGCTTTTGGTGCGCACCCGAGTGCGATTGCTGCATTCTCACCTGCCCAAACGAACCGCACCAATTCGGAAAACGAACTCCAGTGCGATTCAACCGAACTAAACAAGGCAGGTGTGAAAGCACCCTTAGTGTAAAGACAATCTATGTGTGGACATTTAATGTATAGCACTATTAAAATTATAAGAGTTTAGAAGGTTTCTAATCATAAAATTAATAATTTGACTTTGAAAAATAAACAAATGCTCTACTTGGATCGAAGATCAATACACTGCATATTTATGAAACCTCTGGTCAGATGTCATCTAAGACTAGTCATAACTTTTAAGTCAGTAACATAAAAAGGTAGATTGGCTTCATTTGAATCTGAAAAGTAAGACTGATTTGCTCTAACTAATTGCTAGTAGGTCACACTAGTTCTTAACCTTTTATATTGGCATAGGCCCCACAGCCATTACATGTTTAAAACAGTAATATTCTATACTAAACCTAAAATAATCTTGACAAACTATATATCATTTGAAAGCTTACAATCTCTAGTCTACATATTTGGTGACAGAGGAGTTGTAATTTATCAATTTGCAACAATAATATTTTCATGCTCCTGAGGCGTGTTCAGACCTTTATTTTGAAATAGTGATGAACATCAAAAATCACGAAAGAATGGTAGAAACCTCAGTTTGTTTTCATGCCAAGAGTTCAAAAGATAGCATCCATTCAATTATTTTAGAAAAACAGGTCTGAACATATTTTAAATATAAATAAAATAATAATAATAGATTCACGTGACTGGTTTTGTGATCCAGGGTCACATATATGACAGCACAATGCCCTCTAACCTTAGTGTTTCTGTCATAGGTCTCTTTTATCTGGATGTGTTTTCCCGCTTTGCTGCCGAGGTCCATCCACTTCCCCTTTAACCACTTCATGGTGGGTTTACGTGTGAGGTTGGTGGAGTCCACCTTAACCACAAATGATACATCTCTACCTGTGTACAAAACATCAACATCAACATCATGTAATTCCCATTGATGGTTGTTTTGTTATGGTGCTTTATGTGTGTGTCTGGGTTTTTATACCTGTAATGGCTACTACACTTTCTGGCTTCTCCACGAAAAGTCCTGTCAGCTCCTGTCGTTCTGCAAGCATGGAATTAATAAATACAAATACAAATATAGCTGCAAGCAGCCATTACGGGGCCAAGCGCAAGCAAGACGACAAGACATGCCAAAGTGGCTGGGAGTGTGAGACCAACTGCAGCAAGGATCAATTGAAGACATTTAAAGATGAATTTTGGCAAAATGGTTGAAAAATCACATACAATAACTAAAAATATGATTATCACCTTCGACCAATAGGTGGCGCAGTTACGAAACTGATGTGATGTGGTCAGAGTGAAGTGACAATGACACATACAAAGTTTGGTGTCAATATGTCGAGGCATTGCATATATAAAGCCTGAATAGTCATTTTGGCATCATGCCTCAATTTTGCCACTGCGGTATACAAAAACGGTTTCGTCTATCGACACGAAATCCATAACTTTTACTCGGCACGGTCTGGAGATGACACGATCTGATTTTGGTGAAAATCGGACGTTCGGTCTAGGAGGAGTTCGAAAAAGTAGGTTTTAAAAGAAAATAAAGATGGCGGACAGGAAGTTTGGCTGACTATGGCAAAATTGGTATCTATGTTTTCAGCATAACCCAAGGAATCTATTGAGATCAGTGTCATTACTATAGGCAAATTTATTCAAAAGTTAATAGCATTTTTGGAAATTCCATTATAACTTTTGACCAAAAGGTGGCGCTGTCTCATACATTTTTGAGTACCTTTAGGGCGTTGTACTGATGACCCATACTGAGTTTCGTAATGATACGTTCATGCGTTCATAAAATAGAGCATTTTAGCACATAATTCAAAATGGCCGACAGCCAAAATGGCCGATATGGAAAAATTGGATATCAGTCGACTCAGTATGACGCCCTGAATCTAACGAGACCACTTTTGTGATTTTTGGACAAACCGTTCAGAAGTTATAAGCAAAAACATAAATTCTTCATATCTCCGGACCAGTAGGTGGCGCTGCGCCGAAACGCAGCATGTAGCCTCAGGTCATGCTTGTGATGACATGTACCAAATTTGATCTGAATCCGATAAAGCGTTGTGGAGATACGGCCTTACGTCTGTTTTCGCAAGCGCTACGTAAAATTTATTTGCGCGGTATTCGAGAACGGTAATTCGAATCAACTTGAATTCCATAACTTTTGGTCGTCAAGGTCTGGAGATGATCTGGTTCATTTTTCGTGAAATTCGGAGCAACGGCCTAGGAGGAGTTTGAAAAAGTAGGTTTTTCGGAAAATTCAAAATGGCGGGAAAACTATTATGACGGAAAATGACGTCATAGGGTGCATTCGAATCGTCATGAGCTCAGTAATCAGAGGAAAAAATAATTTTGTTTCTAGCCCTTGTGGTTCAAAAGTTATTAGCATAAACATGAGTGAAACTTTGGACAGCTGGTGGCGCTAGAGGGAATGAGTTGGAGACTCCAAATTTACTATGGTGATAGTTCAGGCTGTCTTCTATCACTGTGCCAATTTTCATAAGTTTCCCGCAAACGGTTCTATAGGCTGCCATAGACGCCCAGTCGGAAGAAAAAGAAAAAGAAAAAGAAGAATAAGAACGGGAACAGATACAATAGGTGCCCGCACCTTCAGTGCTTGGCCCCTAAATAGCTGCAAGCAGCAATCACCGGGGCCAAGCGCAAGCAAGACGACAAGACATGCCAAAGTGGCTGGGAGTGTGAGACCCACTGCAGCAAGGAGCAATTGAAGACATTTAAAGATGAATTTTGGCACAATGGTTGATACATTAACTAAAAATATGATTATCACTTTCGACCAATAGGTGGCGCAGTTACGAAACTGATGTGATAATGTCAGAGTGAAGTGACAATGACACATACAAAGTTTGGTGTCAATCTGTCAAGGCATTGCAGATATAAAGCCTGAATAGTCATTTTGGCATCATGCCTCAACTTTGCCACTGCGGTATACAAAAACGGTTTTGTCTATCGACACGAAATCCATAACTTTTACTCGGCACGGTCTGGAGATGACACGATCCGATTTTGGTGAAAATCGGACGTTCGGTCTAGGAGGAGTTCGAAAAAGTAGGTTTTAAAAGAAAATAAAGATGGCGGACAGGAAGTTTGGCTGACTATGGCAAAATTGGTATCTATGATTTCAGCATAACCCAAGGAATCTATTGAGATCAGTGTCATTACTATAGGCAAATTTATTCAAAAGTTATTAGCATTTTTGGAAATTTCATTATAACTTTTGACCAAAAGGTGGCGCTGTCTCATAATCTTTTGAGTACCTTTAGGGCTTTGTACTGATGACCCATACTGAGTTTCGTAACGATACGTTCATGCGTTCATAAAATACAGCATTTTAGCACATAATTCAAAATGGCCGACAGCCAAAATGGCCGATATGGAAAAATTGGATATCAGTCAACTCAACATGACGCCCTGAATCTAACGAGACCACTTTTGTGATTTTTGGACAAACCGTTCAGAAGTTATAAGCAAAAATAGCCTTTTTTCATATCTCCAGACCAGTAGGTGGCGCTGCGCCGAAACGCAGCATGTAGCCTCAAGTCATGCTTGTGATGACATGTAGGAAGTTTGGTTTGAATACGATTAAGCGATGCGGAGATACAGCCTTATGTCTGTTTTCGCAAGCGCTACGTAAAATTTGTTTGCGCGTTTATCGAAAACGGTTTGACGAATCAACTTGAATTCCATAACTTTTTGTCCCCACAGCCTGAAGATGATCTGGTGCAATTTTGGTGCAAATCGGACAAACCGTCCAGGACGAGTTCGCAAAAGAAGGTTTTTTGGACAATTCAAAATGGCGGCCATATTTTTATGACGGAAAATGACGTCATAGGGTCCAGTCGAATCGTCGTGAGCTCAGGAATCAGAGGAAAAAAGAATTTTGTTGATAGGCCTTACGGTTTAAAAGTTATTAGCATAATATAAGTGAAACTTTGGACAGGTGGTGGCGCTAGAGGGAATGAGTTAGAGACACCAAAATTGGTGCAATTACTGTTGGGAATGTCCTCTATCAGAATGTCAAACCGGAACAACTTTCCCGCATACGCTTCTATGGGCTGCCATAGACGCCCAGTCGGAAGAAGCAGAATAATAATAATAATAATAATAATAATAAGAACCGGAACGAAAACAATAGGTGCCTCCGCACTTTCAGTGCTTGGCCCCTAAATATAGCTGCAAGCAGCAATCACCGGGGCCAAGCGCAAGCAAGACGACAAGACATGCCAAAGTGGCTGGGAGTGTGAGACCCACTGCAGCAAGGAGCAATTAAAGACATTTGAAGATGAATTTTGGCAAAATGGTTGAAAAATCACATACAATAACTAAAAATATGATTATCACTTTCGACCAATAGGTGGCGCAGTTACGAAACTGATGTGATGTGGTCAGAGTGAAGTGACAATGACACATACAAAGTTTGGTGTCAATATGTCAAGGCATTGCAGATATAAAGCTGAATAGTCATTTTGGCATCATGCCTCAACTTTGCCACTGCGGTATACGAAAACGGTTTTGTCTATCGACACGAAATCCATAACTTTTACTCGGCACAGTCTGGAGATGACACGATCCGATTTTGGTGAAAATCGGACGTTCGGTCTAGGAGGAGTTCGAAAAAGTAGGTTTTAAAAGAAAATAAAGATGGCGGACAGGAACTTTGGTTGACTATGGCAAAATTGGTATCTATGTTTTCAGCATAACCCAAGGAATCTATTGAGATCAGTGTCATTACTATAGGCAAATTTATTCAAAAGTTATTAGCATTTTTGGAAATTTCATTATAACTTTTGACCAAAAGGTGGCGCTGTCTCATAAATTTTTGAGTACTTTTAGGGCGTTGTACTGATGACCCATACTGAGTTTCGTAACGATACGTTCATGCGTTCATAAAATACAGCATTTTAGCACATAATTCAAAATGGCCGACAGCCAAAATGGCCGATATGGGAAAATTGGATATCAGTCGACTCAGCACGATGCCCTGAATCTAACGAGACCACTTTTGTGATTTTTGGACAAACCGTTCAGAAGTTATAAGCAAAAATATAAATTCTTCATATCTCCGGACCAGTAGGTGGCGCTGCGCCGAAACGCAGCATGTAGCCTCAGGTCATGCTTGTGATGACATGTACCAAATTTGGTCTGAATCCGATAAAGCGTTGTGGAGATACGGCCTTACGTCTGTTTTTGCAAGCGCTACGTAAAATTTATTTGCGCGGTATTCGAGAACGGTAATTCGAATCAACTTGAATTCCATAACTTTTTGTCATCATGGTCTGGAGTTGATCTGGTTCAATTTTCGTGAAATTCGGAGCAACGGCCTAGGAGGAGTTCGAAAAAGTAGGTTTTTTGGAAAATTCAAAATGGCGGGAAAACTATTATGACGGAAAATGACGTCATAGGGTGCAATCGAATCGTCGTGAGCTCAGGAATCAGAGGAAAAAAGAATTTTGATTCTAGCCCTTACGGTTCAAAAGTTATCAGCATAGACATGAGTGAAACTTTGGACTGTTGGTGGCGCTAGAGGGAATGAGTTGGAGACACCAAAATTGGTGTATTTAATGTTGGGACTGTCCTCTATCAGAATGTCAAATAAAATCAACTTTCCCGCAAGCGGTTCATAGGGCTGCCATAGACTTCAATGGCGGAAGAAGAAGAAGAAGAAGAAGAAACGGAAGAATAATAATAATAAGAACGCCAACAAAAACAATAGGTGCCTCCGCACTTTCAGTGCTTGGCCCCTAATAATAATAAGAACGCCAACAAAAACAATAGGTGCCTCCGCACTTTCAGTGCTTGGCCCCTAAATATAGCTGCAAGCAGCAATCACCGGGGCCAAGCGCAAGCAAGACGACAAGACATGCCAAAGTGGCTGGGAGTGTGAGACCCACTGCAGCAAGGAGCAATTAAAGACATTTGAAGATGAATTTTGGCAAAATGGTTGAAAAATCACATACAATAACTAAAAATATGATTATCACTTTCGACCAATAGGTGGCGCAGTTACGAAACTGATGTGATGTGGTCAGAGTGAAGTGACAATGACACATACAAAGTTTGGTGTCAATATGTCAAGGCATTGCAGATATAAAGCCTGAATAGTCATTTTGGCATCATGCCTCAACTTTGCCACTGCGGTATACGAAAACGGTTTTGTCTATCGACACGAAATCCATAACTTTTACTCGGCACAGTCTGGAGATGACACGATCCGATTTTGGTGAAAATCGGACGTTCGGTCTAGGAGGAGTTCGAAAAAGTAGGTTTTAAAAGAAAATAAAGATGGCGGACAGGAACTTTGATTGACTATGGCAAAATTGGTATCTATGTGTTCAGCATAACCCAAGGAATCTATTGAGATCAGTGTCATTACTATAGGCAAATTTATTCAAAAGTTATTAGCATTTTTGGAAATTTCATTATAACTTTTGACCAAAAGGTGGCGCTGTCTCATAAATTTTTGAGTACTTTTAGGGCGTTGTACTGATGACCCATACTGAGTTTCGTAACGATACGTTCATGCGTTCATAAAATACAGCATTTTAGCACATAATTCAAAATGGCCGACAGCCAAAATGGCCGATATGGGAAAATTGAATATCAGTCAACTCAGCACGACGCCCTGAATCTAACGAGACCACTTTTGTGATTTTTGGACAAACCGTTCAGAAGTTATAAGCAAAAACATAAATTATTCATATCTCCGGACCAGTAGGTGGCGCTGCGCCGAAACGCAGCAAGTAACCTCAGGTCATGCTTGTGACGACATGTACCAAATTTGGTCTGAATCCGATAAAGCGTTGTGGAGATACGGCCTTACGTCTGTTTTCGCAAGCGCTACGTAAAATTTATTTGCGCGGTATTCGAGAACGGTAATTCGAATCAACTTGAATTCCATAACTTTTGGTCGTCAAAGTCTGGAGATGATCTGGTTAATTTTTCGTGAAATTCGGAGCAACGGCCTAGGAGGAGTTCGAAAAAGTAGGTTTTTTGGAAAATTCAAAATGGCGGGAAAACTATTATGACGGAAAATGACGTCATAGGGTGCAGTCGAATCGTCATGAGCTCAGGAATCAGAGGAAAAAAGAATGTTGTTTCTAGCCCTTGTGGTTCAAAAGTTATTAGCATAAACATGAGTGAAACTTTGGACAGCTGGTGGCGCTAGAGGGAATGAGTTGGAGACTCCAAATTTGCTATGGTGATAGTTCAGGCTGTCCTCTATCACTGTGCCAATTTGTATAAGTTTCCCGCAAACGGTTCTATAGGCTGCCATAGACGCCCAGTCGGAAGAAAAAAAAGAAAAAGAAATATAGCTGCAAGCAGCAATCACCGGGGCCAAGCGCAAGCAAGACGACAAGACATGCCAAAGTGGCTGGGAGTGTGAGACCCACTGCAGCAAGGAGCAATTAAAGACATTTGAAGATGAATTTGGGCAAAATGGTTGAAAAATCACATACAATAACTAAAAATATGATTATCACTTTCGACCAATAGGTGGCGCAGTTACGAAACTGATGTGATGTGGTCAGAGTGAAGTGACAATGACACATACAAAGTTTGGTGTCAATATGTCAAGGCATTGCAGATATAAAGCCTGAATAGTCATTTTGGCATCATGCCTCAATTTTGCCACTGCGGTATACGAAAACGGTTTCGTCTATCGACACGAAATCCATAACTTTTACTCGGCACGGTCTGGAGATGACACGATCCGATTTTGGTGAAAATCGGACGTTCGGTCTAGGAGGAGTTCGAAAAAGTAGGTTTTAAAAGAAAATAAAGATGGCGGACAGGAAGTTTGGCTGACTATGGCAAAATTGGTATCTATGTTTTCAGCATAACCCAAGGAATCTATTGAGATCAGTGTCATTACTATAGGCAAATTTATTCAAAAGTTATTAGCATTTTTGGAAATTTCATTATAACTTTTGACCAAAAGGTGGCGCTGTCTCATAATCTTTTGAGTACCTTTAGGGCTTTGTACTGATGACCCATACTGAGTTTCGTAACGATACGTTCATGCGTTCATAAAATACAGCATTTTAGCACATAATTCAAAATGGCCGACAGCCAAAATGGCCGATATGGAAAAATTGGATATCAGTCAACTCAACATGACGCCCTGAATCTATCGAGACCACTTTTGTGATTTTTGGACAAACCGTTCAGAAGTTATAAGTAAAAATAGCCTTTTTTCATATCTCCAGACCAGTAGGTGGCGCTGCGCCGAAACGCAGCATGTAGCCTCAGGTCATGCTTGTGATGACATGTAGGAAGTTTGGTTTGAATACGATTAAGCGATGCGGAGATACAGCCTTATGTCTGTTTTCGCAAGCGCTACGTAAAATTTGTTTGCGCGTTTATCGAAAACGGTTTGACGAATCAACTTGAATTCCATAACTTTTTGTCCCCACAGCCTGAAGATGATCTGGTGCAATCTTGGTGCAAATCGGACAAACCGTCTAGGACGAGTTCGCAAAAGAAGGTTTTTTGGACAATTCAAAATGGCGGCCATATTTTTATGACGGAAAATGACGTCATAGGGTCCAGTCGAATCGTCGTGAGCTCAGGAATCAGAGGAAAAAAGAATTTTGTTGATAGGCCTTACGGTTTAAAAGTTATTAGCATAATATAAGTGAAACTTTGGACAGGTGGTGGCGCTAGAGGGAATGAGTTAGAGACACCAAAATTGGTGCAATTACTGTTGGGAATGTCCTCTATCAGAATGTCAAACCGGAACAACTTTCCCGCATACGCTTCTATGGGCTGCCATAGACGCCCAGTCGGAAGAAGCAGAATAATAATAAATATAGCTGCAAGCAGCAATCACCGGGGCCAAGCGCAAGCAAGACGACAAGACATGCCAAAGTGGCTGGGAGTGTGAGACCCACTGCAGCAAGGAGCAATTAAAGACATTTGAAGATGAATTTTGGCAAAATGGTTGAAAAATCACATACAATAACTAAAAATATGATTATCACTTTCGACCAATAGGTGGCGCAGTTACGAAACTGATGTGATGTGGTCAGAGTGAAGTGACAATGACACATACAAAGTTTGGTGTCAATATGTCAAGGCATTGCAGATATAAAGCCTGAATAGTCATTTTGGCATCATGCCTCAACTTTGCCACTGCGGTATACGAAAACGGTTTTGTCTATCGACACGAAATCCATAACTTTTACTCGGCACAGTCTGGAGATGACACGATCCGATTTTGGTGAAAATCGGACGTTCGGTCTAGGAGGAGTTCGAAAAAGTAGGTTTTAAAAGAAAATAAAGATGGCGGACAGGAAGTTTGGCTGACTATGGCAAAATTGGTATCTATGTTTTCAGCATGACCCAAGGAATCTATTGAGATCAGTGTCATTACTATAGGCAAATTTATTCAAAAGTTATTAGCATTTTTGGAAATTTCATTATAACTTTTGACCAAAAGGTGGCGCTGTCTCATAATCTTTTGAGTACCTTTAGGGCTTTGTACTGATGACCCATACTGAGTTTCGTAACGATACGTTCATGCGTTCATAAAATACAGCATTTTAGCACATAATTCAAAATGGCCGACAGCCAAAATGGCCGATATGGAAAAATTGGATATCAGTCAACTCAACATGACGCCCTGAATCTATCGAGACCACTTTTGTGATTTTTGGACAAACCGTTCAGAAGTTATAAGCAAAAATAGCCTTTTTTCATATCTCCAGACCAGTAGGTGGCGCTGCGCCGAAACGCAGCATGTAGCCTCAAGTCATGCTTGTGATGACATGTAGGAAGTTTGGTTTGAATACGATTAAGCGATGCGGAGATACAGCCTTATGTCTGTTTTCGCAAGCGCTACGTAAAATTTGTTTGCGCGTTTATCGAAAACGGTTTGACGAATCAACTTGAATTCCATAACTTTTTGTCCCCACAGCCTGAAGATGATCTGGTGCAATTTTGGTGCAAATCGGACAAACCGTCCAGGACGAGTTCGCAAAAGAAGGTTTTTTGGACAATTCAAAATGGCGGCCATATTTTTATGACGGAAAATGACGTCATAGGGTCCAGTCGAATCGTCGTGAGCTCAGGAATCAGAGGAAAAAAGAATTTTGTTGATAGGCCTTACGGTTTAAAAGTTATTAGCATAATATAAGTGAAACTTTGGACAGGTGGTGGCGCTAGAGGGAATGAGTTAGAGACACCAAAATTGGTGCAATTACTGTTGGGAATGTCCTCTATCAGAATGTCAAACCGGAACAACTTTCCCGCATACGCTTCTATGGGCTGCCATAGACGCCCAGTCGGAAGAAGCAGAATAATAATAATAATAATAATAATAATAAGAACCGGAACGAAAACAATAGGTGCCTCCGCACTTTCAGTGCTTGGCCCCTAATAATAATAATAAATATAGCTGCAAGCAGCAATCACCGGGGCCAAGCGCAAGCAAGACGACAAGACGTGCCAAAGTGGCTGAGAGTGAGAGATCAACTGCAGCAAGGAGCAATTGAAGACATTTAAAGATGAATTTTGGCAAAATGGTTGAAAAATCACATGCATTAACTTAAAAATATGATTTAATAGATTATCACTTTAGACCAATAGGTGGCGCAGTTACAAAACTGTTGTGATGTGGTCAGAGTGAAGTGACGACGACACATACAAAGTTTGGTGTCAATATGTCAAGGCATTGCAGATATAAAGCCTGAATAGTCATTTTGGCATCATGCCTCAACTTTGCCACTGCGGTATACGAAAACGGTTTCGTCTATCGACACGAAATCCATAACTTTTACTCGGCACGGTCTGGAGATGACACGATCCGATTTTGGTGAAAATCGGACGTTCGGTCTAGGAGGAGTTCGAAAAAGTAGGTTTTAAAAGAAAATAAAGATGGCGGACAGGAAGTTTGGCTGACTATGGCAAAATTGGTATCTATGTTTTCAGCATGACCCAAGGAATCTATTGAGATCAGTGTCATTACTATAGGCAAATTTATTCAAAAGTTATTAGCATTTTTGGAAATTGCATTATAACTTTTGACCAAAAGGTGGCGCTGTCTCATAATCTTTTGAGTACCTTTAGGGCTTTGTACTGATGACCCATACTGAGTTTCGTAACGATACGTTCATGCGTTCATAAAATACAGCATTTTAGCACATAATTCAAAATGGCCGACAGCCAAAATGGCCGATATGGAAAAATTGGATATCAGTCAACTCAACATGACGCCCTGAATCTATCGAGACCACTTTTGTGATTTTTGGACAAACCGTTCAGAAGTTATAAGCAAAAATAGCCTTTTTTCATATCTCCAGACCAGTAGGTGGCGCTGCGCCGAAACGCAGCATGTAGCCTCAGGTCATGCTTGTGATGACATGTAGGAAGTTTGGTTTGAATACGATTAAGCGATGCGGAGATACAGCCTTATGTCTGTTTTCGCAAGCGCTACGTAAAATTTGTTTGCGCGTTTATCGAAAACGGTTTGACGAATCAACTTGAATTCCATAACTTTTTGTCCCCACAGCCTGAAGATGATATGGTGCAATTTTGGTGCAAATCGGACAAACCGTCTAGGACGAGTTCGCAAAAGAAGGTTTTTTGGACAATTCAAAATGGCGGCCATATTTTTATGACGGAAAATGACGTCATAGGGTCCAGTCGAATCGTCGTGAGCTCAGGAATCAGAGGAAAAAAGAATTTTGTTGATAGGCCTTACGGTTTAAAAGTTATTAGCATAATATAAGTGAAACTTTGGACAGGTGGTGGCGCTAGAGGGAATGAGTTAGAGACACCAAAATTGGTGCAATTACTGTTGGGAATGTCCTCTATCAGAATGTCAAACCGGAACAACTTTCCCGCATACGCTTCTATGGGCTGCCATAGACGCCCAGTCGGAAGAAGCAGAATAATAATAATAAATATAGCTGCAAGCAGCAATCACCGGGGCCAAGCGCAAGCAAGACGACAAGACATGCCAAAGTGGCTGGGAGTGTGAGACCCACTGCAGCAAGGAGCAATTAAAGACATTTGAAGATGAATTTTGGCAAAATGGTTGAAAAATCACATACAATAACTAAAAATATGATTATCACTTTCGACCAATAGGTGGCGCAGTTACGAAACTGATGTGATGTGGTCAGAGTGAAGTGACAATGACACATACAAAGTTTGGTGTCAATATGTCAAGGCATTGCAGATATAAAGCCTGAATAGTCATTTTGGCATCATGCCTCAACTTTGCCACTGCGGTATACGAAAACGGTTTTGTCTATCGACACGAAATCCATAACTTTTACTCGGCACAGTCTGGAGATGACACGATCCGATTTTGGTGAAAATCGGACGTTCGGTCTAGGAGGAGTTCGAAAAAGTAGGTTTTAAAAGAAAATAAAGATGGCGGACAGGAAGTTTGGCTGACTATGGCAAAATTGGTATCTATGTTTTCAGCATAACCCAAGGAATCTATTGAGATCAGTGTCATTACTATAGGCACATTTATTCAAAAGTTATTAGCATTTTTGGAAATTTCATTATAACTTTTGACCAAAAGGTGGCGCTGTCTCATAATCTTTTGAGTACCTTTAGGGCTTTGTACTGATGACCCATACTGAGTTTCGTAACGATACGTTCATGCGTTCATAAAATACAGCATTTTAGCACATAATTCAAAATGGCCGACAGCCAAAATGGCCGATATGGAAAAATTGGATATCAGTCAACTCAACATGACGCCCTGAATCTATCGAGACCACTTTTGTGATTTTTGGACAAACCGTTCAGAAGTTATAAGCAAAAATAGCCTTTTTTCATATCTCCAGACCAGTAGGTGGCGCTGCGCCGAAACGCAGCATGTAGCCTCAGGTCATGCTTGTGATGACATGTAGGAAGTTTGGTTTGAATACGATTAAGCGATGCGGAGATACAGCCTTATGTCTGTTTTTGCAAGCGCTACGTAAAATTTGTTTGCGCGTTTATCGAAAACGGTTTGACGAATCAACTTGAATTCCATAACTTTTTGTCCCCACAGCCTGAAGATGATCTGGTGCAATTTTGGTGCAAATCGGACAAACCGTCTAGGACGAGTTCGCAAAAGAAGGTTTTTTGGACAATTCAAAATGGCGGCCATATTTTTATGACGGAAAATGACGTCATAGGGTCCAGTCGAATCGTCGTGAGCTCAGGAATCAGAGGAAAAAAGAATTTTGTTGATAGGCCTTACGGTTTAAAAGTTATTAGCATAATATAAGTGAAACTTTGGACAGGTGGTGGCGCTAGAGGGAATGAGTTAGAGACACCAAAATTGGTGCAATTACTGTTGGGAATGTCCTCTATCAGAATGTCAAACCGGAACAACTTTCCCGCATACGCTTCTATGGGCTGCCATAGACGCCCAGTCGGAAGAAGCAGAATAATAATAATAAATATAGCTGCAAGCAGCAATCACCGGGGCCAAGCGCAAGCAAGACGACAAGACATGCCAAAGTGGCTGGGAGTGTGAGACCCACTGCAGCAAAGAGCAATTAAAGACATTTGAAGATGAATTTTGGCAAAATGGTTGAAAAATCACATACAATAACTAAAAATATGATTATCACTTTCGACCAATAGGTGGCGCAGTTACGAAACTGATGTGATAATGTCAGAGTGAAGTGACAATGACACATACAAAGTTTGGTGTCAATATGTCAAGGCATTGCAGATATAAAGCCTGAATAGTCATTTTGGCATCATGCCTCAACTTTGCCACTGCGGTATACGAAAACGGTTTTGTCTATCGACACGAAATCCATAACTTTTACTCGGCACGGTCTGGAGATGACACGATCCAATTTTGGTGAAAATCGGACGTTCGGTCTAGGAGGAGTTTGAAAAAGTAGGTTTTAAAAGAAAATAAAGATGGCGGACAGGAAGTTTGGCTGACTATGGCAAAATTGGTATCTATGTTTTCAGCATAACCCAAGGAATCTATTGAGATCAGTGTCATTACTATAGGCAAATTTATTCAAAAGTTATTAGCATTTTTGGAAATTTCATTATAACTTTTGACCAAAAGGTGGCGCTGTCTCATAAATTTTTGAGTACTTTTAGGGCGTTGTACTGATGACCCATACTGAGTTTCGTAACGATACGTTCATGCGTTCATAAAATACAGCATTTTAGCACATAATTCAAAATGGCCGACAGCCAAAATGGCCGATATGGGAAAATTGGATATCAGTCGACTCAGCACGATGCCCTGAATCTAACGAAACCACTTTTGTGATTTTTGGACAAACCGTTCAGAAGTTATAAGCAAAAATATAAATTCTTCATATCTCCGGACCAGTAGGTGGCGCTGCGCCGAAACGCAGCATGTAGCCTCAGGTCATGCTTGTGATGACATGTACCAAATTTGGTCTGAATCCGATAAAGCGTTGTGGAGATACGGCCTTACGTCTGTTTTTGCAAGCGCTACGTAAAATTTATTTGCGCGGTATTCGAGAACGGTAATTCGAATCAACTTGAATTCCATAACTTTTTGTCGGCATGGTCTGTAGATGATCTGATTCAATTTTCATGGAAATTGGAGCAACGGCCTAGGAGGAGTTCGAAAAAGTAGTTTTTTCGGAAAATTCAAAATGGCGGAAAACTTTTCATGGCGCAAAATGACGTCATTGGGTGCAATCGAATCGTCACGAGGTCAGGAATCAGAGGAAAAAAGAATTTTGTTTCTAGCCCTTGTGGTTCAAAAGTTATTAGAATAAACATGAGTGAAACTTTGGACAGTTGGTGGCGCTAGAGGGAATGACTTAGACACACCAAAATTGGTGTATTTAATGTTGGGACTGTCCTCTATCCGAATGTCAAACCATTACAACTTTCCCGCGATCGGTTCTATGGGCTGCCATAGACTCCCAGAGCGGAAGAAGAAGAAGAATTATTTTTGGTACGGGAACAGATACAATAGGTGCCCGCACCTTCAGTGCTTGGCCCCTAATAATAAGGGAACCTTTTTGCCATTTATAGTGCCACCTATGGTCCGATCTGCATGAAACTCGGCACGCTTGTTCACCATGTCATGACACATATGCTCAGCGATTTTCGTGATGTTCTGAGTTTTTGTTTAGGATTTATAGGCTTTTGACTGTATTTTGCCCCGCCCATTTTCCAAATGACCCTGTTATAGCCAACCAAATGCAAAAATTCTACTTTTTTTCAAAAACTATTGATCGAGAGAGTCCAGAGAAATGTCCTAGACTGGTTTGGCTCCGGTCGGGCGAAAAACCAGGGACTAGTTCGCAAAAGTAGGTTTTGGACAAAATTCGACATAGCAGAAATTTTTTCTGGCCTAAATCGAAATCGGAGATGGCCATTTTGTCCGCCTTGAGCCAAGGATTCCAACGATTTGGGGCACTTGATCCTGGGACAAACGGTCTAAGAGCTATGATCAATTTTGAACTTTTGGTTGCTGTAGCGCCACCTATGGGCCATTCGGGGTCATACTCTGATAGGTTGTCCCCAAATTGAGGCCTACCATCTGGCCAGGTTTCACGTCTCTAGGCCTTACGGTTTGGCCTGCACGATGCGTTTTACGAATCCTTAATTACAATAGGGTTTCAGCATTTCATGCTTGAACCCCTAATAAGATTGAAGGCTTTTTGCCAGTTACAGCGCCACCTATGGTCCGATCTCCATGAAACTCTGCATGCTTCCTCACCATGTTCTGACACATATGCTCATCAATTTTGGTGAAGTTCTGAATTTTCATATGGGATTTATAGGCTTTTTAGTGTATTTTGCCACGCCCCTTTTCTAAATGACCCTGTTACAGCCACCCAAATGCAAAAGTTCAACTTTTTTTTCGATATTTATTGATCTAGAGAGTCCAGAGAAATGTCCTAGACTGGTTTGGTTCCGATCTGGTGAAAAACCTAGGACTAGTTTGCAAAAGTAGGTTTCGGACAAAATTCGACATAGCAGAAAATTTTTCTGGCCTAAATCGAAATTGGAGATAGCCATTTTGTCCGCCTTGAGCCAGGGATCACAGTGGTGTGAGACACTTGAGTCTAGGACAAACGGACTCTAGGAGTTATGGGCGATGTAGTACTTTTGCACTAAATCTGTAGCTGTAGCACAACGTAAAATTTGTTTGCGCGGTATTTGAGAACGGTTTGACGAATCAACACGAATTCCATAAATTTTTGTCGGTACAGTGTGGAGATGATACGATTCGATTTTGGTGAAAATCGGACAAACGGTCTAGGAGGAGTTCGACAAAGTAGGTTTTGACTGAAAATCAAGATGGCGGACAGGAAGTTCGGCCAAATATGGCAAACTTGGTATCTATGTTCTCAGCGTGACCCAGCGAATCTATTGAGACCAGTGGCATTTCAATAGGCAGATGTATTCAAAGGTTATTAGCCTTTTTGGAAATGTTGTTATAACTTTTGACCACAAGGTGGCGCTGTTTCGAAACTTCTCACGCTCCTTCAGGGCATCGTGCTGATGACCCATACCATGTTTCGTAACAATCCATTCATGCGTTCTTAAAATACAGCATTTTAGCACAAAATTCAAAATGGCCGACAGCCAAAATGGCCGACATGGTAAAATTGGATATCAGTCGACTCAGCATGTTGGCCTGAATCTAACGAGACCAATTTGATGATTTTTGGGCAAACTGTTCAGAAGTTATAAGCAAAAATAGCCATTTTTCATATCTCCGGACCAGTAGGTGGCGCTGCGCCGAAACGCAGCATGTAGCCTCAAGTCATGCTTGTGATGACATGTGGCAAATTTGGTCTGAATCCAACAAAGCGTTGCGGAGATACAGCCTTACGTCTGTTTTTGCAAGCGCTACGTAAAATTTGTTTGTGGGTTTTTTCGAAAATTGCTAAGCGAATCAACTTGAATTCCATAACTTTTTGTCGGCATGGTCTGTAGATGATCTGATTCAATTTTCATGGAAATTGGAGCAACGGCCTAGGAGGAGTTCGAAAAAGTAGCTTTTTCTGAAAATTCTAAATGGCGGAAAACTTTTCATGGCGCAAAATGACGTCATTGGGTGCAATCGAATCGTCACGAGGTCAGGAATCAGAGGAAAAAAGAATTTTGTTTCTAGCCCTTGTGGTTCAAAAGTTATTAGAATAAACATGAGTGAAACTTTGGACAGTTGGTGGCGCTAGAGGGAATGACTTAGACACACCAAAATTGGTGTATTTAATGTTGGAACTGTCCTCTATCCGAATGTCAAACCATTACAACTTTCCCGCGATCGGTTCTATGGGCTGCCATAGACTCCCAGAGCGGAAGAAGAAGAAGAATTATTTTTGGTACGGGAACAGATACAATAGGTGCCCGCACCTTCAGTGCTTGGCCCCTAATAATAAGGGAACCTTTTTGCCATTTATAGTGCCACCTATGGTCCGATCTGCATGAAACTCGGCACGCTTGTTCACCATGTCATGACACATATGCTCAGCGATTTTCGTGATGTTCTGAGTTTTTGTTTAGGATTTATAGGCTTTTGACTGTATTTTGCCCCGCCCATTTTCCAAATGACCCTGTTATAGCCAACCAAATGCAAAAATTCTACTTTTTTTCAAAAACTATTGATCGAGAGAGTCCAGAGAAATGTCCTAGACTGGTTTGGCTCCGGTCGGGCGAAAAACCAGGGACTAGTTCGCAAAAGTAGGTTTTGGACAAAATTCGACATAGCAGAAATTTTTTCTGGCCTAAATCGAAATCGGAGATGGCCATTTTGTCCGCCTTGAGCCAAGGATTCCAACGATTTGGGGCACTTGATCCTGGGACAAACGGTCTAAGAGCTATGATCAATTTTGAACTTTTGGTTGCTGTAGCGCCACCTATGGGCCATTCGGGGTCATACTCTGATAGGTTGTCCCCAAATTGAGGCCTACCATCTGGCCAGGTTTCACGTCTCTAGGCCTTACGGTTTGGCCTGCACGATGCGTTTTACGAATCCTTAATTACAATAGGGTTTCAGCATTTCATGCTTGAACCCCTAATAAGATTGAAGGCTTTTTGCCAGTTACAGCGCCACCTATGGTCCGATCTCCATGAAACTCTGCATGCTTCCTCACCATGTTCTGACACATATGCTCATCAATTTTGGTGAAGTTCTGAATTTTCATATGGGATTTATAGGCTTTTTAGTGTATTTTGCCACGCCCCTTTTCTAAATGACCCTGTTACAGCCACCCAAATGCAAAAGTTCAACTTTTTTTTCGATATTTATTGATCTAGAGAGTCCAGAGAAATGTCCTAGACTGGTTTGGTTCCGATCTGGTGAAAAACCTAGGACTAGTTTGCAAAAGTAGGTTTCGGACAAAATTCGACATAGCAGAAAATTTTTCTGGCCTAAATCGAAATTGGAGATAGCCATTTTGTCCGCCTTGAGCCAGGGATCACAGTGGTGTGAGACTCTTGAGTCTAGGACAAACGGACTCTAGGAGTTATGGGCGATGTAGTACTTTTGCACTAAATCTGTAGCTGTAGCACAACGTAAAATTTGTTTGCGCGGTATTTGAGAACGGTTTGACGAATCAACACGAATTCCATAAATTTTTGTCGGTACAGTGTGGAGATGATACGATTCGATTTTGGTGAAAATCGGACAAACGGTCTAGGAGGAGTTCGACAAAGTAGGTTTTGACTGAAAATCAAGATGGCGGACAGGAAGTTCGGCCAAATATGGCAAACTTGGTATCTATGTTCTCAGCGTGACCCAGCGAATCTATTGAGACCAGTGGCATTTCAATAGGCAGATGTATTCAAAGGTTATTAGCCTTTTTGGAAATGTTGTTATAACTTTTGACCACAAGGTGGCGCTGTTTCGAAACTTCTCACGCTCCTTCAGGGCATCGTGCTGATGACCCATACCATGTTTCGTAACAATCCATTCATGCGTTCTTAAAATACAGCATTTTAGCACAAAATTCAAAATGGCCGACAGCCAAAATGGCCGACATGGTAAAATTGGATATCAGTCGACTCAGCATGTTGGCCTGAATCTAACGAGACCAATTTGATGATTTTTGGGCAAACTGTTCAGAAGTTATAAGCAAAAATAGCCATTTTTCATATCTCCGGACCAGTAGGTGGCGCTGCGCCGAAACGCAGCATGTAGCCTCAAGTCATGCTTGTGATGACATGTGGCAAATTTGGTCTGAATCCAACAAAGCGTTGCGGAGATACAGCCTTACGTCTGTTTTTGCAAGCGCTACGTAAAATTTGTTTGTGGGTTTTTTCGAAAATTGCTAAGCGAATCAACTTGAATTCCATAACTTTTTGTCGGCATGGTCTGTAGATGATCTGATTCAATTTTCATGGAAATTGGAGCAACGGCCTAGGAGGAGTTCGAAAAAGTAGCTTTTTCTGAAAATTCAAAATGGCGGAAAACTTTTCATGGCGCAAAATGACGTCATTGGGTGCAATCGAATCGTCACGAGGTCAGGAATCAGAGGAAAAAAGAATTTTGTTTCTAGCCCTTGTGGTTCAAAAGTTATTAGAATAAACATGAGTGAAACTTTGGACAGTTGGTGGCGCTAGAGGGAATGACTTAGACACACCAAAATTGGTGTATTTAATGTTGGAACTGTCCTCTATCCGAATGTCAAACCATTACAACTTTCCCGCGATCGGTTCTATGGGCTGCCATAGACTCCCAGAGCGGAAGAAGAAGAAGAATTATTTTTGGTACGGGAACAGATACAATAGGTGCCCGCACCTTCAGTGCTTGGCCCCTAAATATAGCTGCAAGCAGCAATCACCGGGGCCAAGCGCAAGCAAGACGACAAGACATGCCAAAGTGGCTGGGAGTGTGAGACCCACTGCAGCAAGGAGCAATTAAAGACATTTGAAGATGAATTTGGGCAAAATGGTTGAAAAATCACATACAATAACTAAAAATATGATTATCACTTTCGACCAATAGGTGGCGCAGTTACGAAACTGATGTGATGTGGTCAGAGTGAAGTGACAATGACACATACAAAGTTTGGTGTCAATATGTCAAGGCATTGCAGATATAAAGCCTGAATAGTCATTTTGGCATCATGCCTCAACTTTGCCACTGCGGTATACGAAAACGGTTTCGTCTATCGACACGAAATCCATAACTTTTACTCGGCACGGTCTGGAGATGACACGATCCGATTTTGGTGAAAATCGGACGTTCGGTCTAGGAGGAGTTCGAAAAAGTAGGTTTTAAAAGAAAATAAAGATGGCGGACAGGAAGTTTGGCTGACTATGGCAAAATTGGTATCTATGTTTTCAGCATAACCCAAGGAATCTATTGAGATCAGTGTCATTACTATAGGCAAATTTATTCAAAAGTTATTAGCATTTTTGGAAATTTCATTATAACTTTTGACCAAAAGGTGGCGCTGTCTCATAATCTTTTGAGTACCTTTAGGGCTTTGTACTGATGACCCATACTGAGTTTCGTAACGATACGTTCATGCGTTCATAAAATACAGCATTTTAGCACATAATTCAAAATGGCCGACAGCCAAAATGGCCGATATGGAAAAATTGGATATCAGTCAACTCAACATGACGCCCTGAATCTAACGAGACCACTTTTGTGATTTTTGGACAAACCGTTCAGAAGTTATAAGCAAAAATAGCCTTTTTTCATATCTCCAGACCAGTAGGTGGCGCTGCGCCGAAACGCAGCATGTAGCCTCAAGTCATGCTTGTGATGACATGTAGGAAGTTTGGTTTGAATACGATTAAGCGATGCGGAGATACAGCCTTATGTCTGTTTTCGCAAGCGCTACGTAAAATTTGTTTGCGCGTTTATCGAAAACGGTTTGACGAATCAACTTGAATTCCATAACTTTTTGTCCCCACAGCCTGAAGATGATCTGGTGCAATTTTGGTGCAAATCGGACAAACCGTCTAGGACGAGTTCGCAAAAGAATGTTTTTTGGACAATTCAAAATGGCGGCCATATTTTTATGACGGAAAATGACGTCATAGGGTCCAGTCGAATCGTCGTGAGCTCAGGAATCAGAGGAAAAAAGAATTTTGTTGATAGGCCTTACGGTTTAAAAGTTATTAGCATAATATAAGTGAAACTTTGGACAGGTGGTGGCGCTAGAGGGAATGAGTTAGAGACACCAAAATTGGTGCAATTACTGTTGGGAATGTCCTCTATCAGAATGTCAAACCGGAACAACTTTCCCGCATACGCTTCTATGGGCTGCCATAGACGCCCAGTCGGAAGAAGCAGAATAATAATAATAAATATAGCTGCAAGCAGCAATCACCGGGGCCAAGCGCAAGCAAGACGACAAGACATGCCAAAGTGGCTGGAAGTGAGAGACCAACTGCAGCAAGGAGCAATTGAAGACATTTAAAGATGAATTTTGGCAAAATGGTTGAAAAATCACATACAATAACTAAAAATATGATTATCACTTTCGACCAATAGGTGGCGCAGTTACGAAACTAATGTGATGTGGTCAGAGTGAAGTGACAATGACACATACAAAGTTTGGTGTCAATATGTCAAGGCATTGCAGATATAAAGCCTGAATAGTCATTTTGGCATCATTCCTCAACTTTGCCACTGCGGTATATGAAAACGGTTTCGTCTATCGACACGAAATCCATAACTTTTACTCGGCATGGTCTGGAGATGACACGATCCGATTTTGGTGAAAATCGGACGTTCGGTCTAGGAGGAGTTCGAAAAAGTAGGTTTTAAAAGAAAATAAAGATGGCGGACAGGAAGTTTGGCTGACTATGGCAAAATTGGTATCTATGTTTTCAGCATGACCCAAGGAATCTATTGAGATCAGTGTCATTACTATAGGCAAATTTATTCAAAAGTTATTAGCATTTTTGGAAATTTCATTATAACTTTTGACCAAAAGGTGGCGCTGTCTCATAATCTTTTGAGTACCTTTAGGGCTTTGTACTGATGACCCATACTGAGTTTCGTAACGATACGTTCATGCGTTCATAAAATACAGCATTTTAGCACATAATTCAAAATGGCCGACAGCCAAAATGGCCGATATGGAAAAATTGGATATCAGTCAACTCAACATGACGCCCTGAATCTATCGAGACCACTTTTGTGATTTTTGGACAAACCGTTCAGAAGTTATAAGCAAAAATAGCCTTTTTTCATATCTCCAGACCAGTAGGTGGCGCTGCGCCGAAACGCAGCATGTAGCCTCAAGTCATGCTTGTGATGACATGTAGGAAGTTTGGTTTGAATACGATTAAGCGATGCGGAGATACAGCCTTATGTCTGTTTTCGCAAGCGCTACGTAAAATTTGTTTGCGCGTTTATCAAAAACGGTTTGACGAATCAACTTGAATTCCATAACTTTTTGTCCCCACAGCCTGAAGATGATCTGGTGCAATTTTGGTGCAAATCGGACAAACCGTCTAGGACGAGTTCGCAAAAGAAGGTTTTTTGGACAATTCAAAATGGTGGCCATATTTTTATGACGGAAAATGACGTCATAGGGTCCAGTCGAATCGTCGTGAGCTCAGGAATCAGAGGAAAAAAGAATTTTGTTGATAGGCCTTACGGTTTAAAAGTTATTAGCATAATATAAGTGAAACTTTGGACAGGTGGTGGCGCTAGAGGGAATGAGTTAGAGACACCAAAATTGGTGCAATTACTGTTGGGAATGTCCTCTATCAGAATGTCAAACCGGAACAACTTTCCCGCATACGCTTCTATGGGCTGCCATAGACGCCCAGTCGGAAGAAGCAGAATAATAATAATAATAAATATAGCTGCAAGCAGCAATCACCGGGGCCAAGCGCAAGCAAGACGACAAGACATGCCAAAGTGGCTGGGAGTGTGAGACCCACTGCAGCAAGGAGCAATTGAAGACATTTAAAGATGAATTTTGGCACAATGGTTGATACATTAACTAAAAATATGATTATCACTTTCGACCAATAGGTGGCGCAGTTACGAAACTGATGTGATAATGTCAGAGTGAAGTGACAATGACACATACAAAGTTTGGTGTCAATCTGTCAAGGCATTGCAGATATAAAGCCTGAATAGTCATTTTGGCATCATGCCTCAACTTTGCCACTGCGGTATACAAAAACGGTTTTGTCTATCGACACGAAATCCATAACTTTTACTCGGCACGGTCTGGAGATGACACGATCCGATTTTGGTGAAAATCGGACGTTCGGTCTAGGAGGAGTTCGAAAAAGTAGGTTTTAAAAGAAAATAAAGATGGCGGACAGGAAGTTTGGCTGACTATGGCAAAATTGGTATCTATGATTTCAGCATAACCCAAGGAATCTATTGAGATCAGTGTCATTACTATAGGCAAATTTATTCAAAAGTTATTAGCATTTTTGGAAATTTCATTATAACTTTTGACCAAAAGGTGGCGCTGTCTCATAATCTTTTGAGTACCTTTAGGGCTTTGTACTGATGACCCATACTGAGTTTCGTAACGATACGTTCATGCGTTCATAAAATACAGCATTTTAGCACATAATTCAAAATGGCCGACAGCCAAAATGGCCGATATGGAAAAATTGGATATCAGTCAACTCAACATGACGCCCTGAATCTAACGAGACCACTTTTGTGATTTTTGGACAAACCGTTCAGAAGTTATAAGCAAAAATAGCCTTTTTTCATATCTCCAGACCAGTAGGTGGCGCTGCGCCGAAACGCAGCATGTAGCCTCAAGTCATGCTTGTGATGACATGTAGGAAGTTTGGTTTGAATACGATTAAGCGATGCGGAGATACAGCCTTATGTCTGTTTTTGCAAGCGCTACGTAAAATTTGTTTGCGCGTTTATCGAAAACGGTTTGACGAATCAACTTGAATTCCATAACTTTTTGTCCCCACAGCCTGAAGATGATCTGGTGCAATTTTGGTGCAAATCGGACAAACCGTCTAGGACGAGTTCGCAAAAGAAGGTTTTTTGGACAATTCAAAATGGCGGCCATATTTTTATGACGGAAAATGACGTCATAGGGTCCAGTCGAATCGTCGTGAGCTCAGGAATCAGAGGAAAAAAGAATTTTGTTGATAGGCCTTACGGTTTAAAAGTTATTAGCATAATATAAGTGAAACTTTGGACAGGTGGTGGCGCTAGAGGGAATGAGTTAGAGACACCAAAATTGGTGCAATTACTGTTGGGAATGTCCTCTATCAGAATGTCAAACCGGAACAACTTTCCCGCATACGCTTCTATGGGCTGCCATAGACGCCCAGTCGGAAGAAGCAGAATAATAATAATAATAATAATAATAATAAGAACCGGAACGAAAACAATAGGTGCCTCCGCACTTTCAGTGCTTGGCCCCTAATAATAATAATAATAAGAACCGGAACGAAAACAATAGGTGCCTCCGCACTTTCAGTGCTTGGCCCCTAATAATAATAATAAGAACCGGAACGAAAACAATAGGTGCCTCCGCACTTTCAGTGCTTGGCCCCTAACTAAAAATATGATTATCACTTTCGACCAATAGGTGGCGCAGTTACGAAACTGATGTGATGTGGTCAGAGTGAAGTGACAATGACACATACAAAGTTTGGTGTCAATATGTCAAGGCATTGCAGATATAAAGCCTGAATAGTCATTTTGGCATCATGCCTCAACTTTGCCACTGCGGTATACGAAAACGGTTTCGTCTATCGACACGAAATCCATAACTTTTACTCGGCACGGTCTGGAGATGACACGATCCGATTTTGGTGAAAATCGGACGTTCGGTCTAGGAGGAGTTCGAAAAAGTAGGTTTTAAAAGAAAATAAAGATGGCGGACAGGAAGTTTGGCTGACTATGGCAAAATTGGTATCTATGTTTTCAGCATAACCCAAGGAATCTATTGAGATCAGTGTCATTACTATAGGCAAATTTATTCAAAAGTTATTAGCATTTTTGGAAATTTCATTATAACTTTTGACCAAAAGGTGGCGCTGTCTCATAATCTTTTGAGTACCTTTAGGGCTTTGTACTGATGACCCATACTGAGTTTCGTAACGATACGTTCATGCGTTCATAAAATACAGCATTTTAGCACATAATTCAAAATGGCCGACAGCCAAAATGGCCGATATGGAAAAATTGGATATCAGTCAACTCAACATGACGCCCTGAATCTATCGAGACCACTTTTGTGATTTTTGGACAAACCGTTCAGAAGTTATAAGCAAAAATAGCCTTTTTTCATATCTCCAGACCAGTAGGTGGCGCTGCGCCGAAACGCAGCATGTAGCCTCAGGTCATGCTTGTGATGACATGTAGGAAGTTTGGTTTGAATACGATTAAGCGATGCGGAGATACAGCCTTATGTCTGTTTTCGCAAGCGCTACGTAAAATTTGTTTGCGCGTTTATCGAAAACGGTTTGACGAATCAACTTGAATTCCATAACTTTTTGTCCCCACAGCCTGAAGATGATCTGGTGCAATTTTGGTGCAAATCGGACAAACCGTCTAGGACGAGTTCGCAAAAGAAGGTTTTTTGGACAATTCAAAATGGCGGCCATATTTTTATGACGGAAAATGACGTCATAGGGTCCAGTCGAATCGTCGTGAGCTCAGGAATCAGAGGAAAAAAGAATTTTGTTGATAGGCCTTACGGTTTAAAAGTTATTAGCATAATATAAGTGAAACTTTGGACAGGTGGTGGCGCTAGAGGGAATGAGTTAGAGACACCAAAATTGGTGCAATTACTGTTGGGAATGTCCTCTATCAGAATGTCAAACCGGAACAACTTTCCCGCATACGCTTCTATGGGCTGCCATAGACGCCCAGTCGGAAGAAGCAGAATAATAATAATAATAATAATAATAATAAGAACCGGAACGAAAACAATAGGTGCCTCCGCACTTTCAGTGCTTGGCCCCTAAATATAGCTGCAAGCAGCAATCACCGGGGCCAAGCGCAAGCAAGACGACAAGACATGCCAAAGTGGCTGGGAGTGTGAGACCCACTGCAGCAAGGAGCAATTAAAGACATTTGAAGATGAATTTGGGCAAAATGGTTGAAAAATCACATACAATAACTAAAAATATGATTATCACTTTCGACCAATAGGTGGCGCAGTTACGAAACTGATGTGATGTGGTCAGAGTGAAGTGACAATGACACATACAAAGTTTGGTGTCAATATGTCAAGGCATTGCAGATATAAAGCCTGAATAGTCATTTTGGCATCATGCCTCAACTTTGCCACTGCGGTATACGAAAACGGTTTCGTCTATCGACACGAAATCCATAACTTTTACTCGGCACGGTCTGGAGATGACACGATCCGATTTTGGTGAAAATCGGACGTTCGGTCTAGGAGGAGTTCGAAAAAGTAGGTTTTAAAAGAAAATAAAGATGGCGGACAGGAAGTTTGGCTGACTATGGCAAAATTGGTATCTATGTTTTCAGCATAACCCAAGGAATCTATTGAGATCAGTGTCATTACTATAGGCAAATTTATTCAAAAGTTATTAGCATTTTTGGAAATTTCATTATAACTTTTGACCAAAAGGTGGCGCTGTCTCATAATCTTTTGAGTACCTTTAGGGCTTTGTACTGATGACCCATACTGAGTTTCGTAACGATACGTTCATGCGTTCATAAAATACAGCATTTTAGCACATAATTCAAAATGGCCGACAGCCAAAATGGCCGATATGGAAAAATTGGATATCAGTCAACTCAACATGACGCCCTGAATCTATCGAGACCACTTTTGTGATTTTTGGACAAACCGTTCAGAAGTTATAAGCAAAAATAGCCTTTTTTCATATCTCCAGACCAGTAGGTGGCGCTGCGCCGAAACGCAGCATGTAGCCTCAGGTCATGCTTGTGATGACATGTAGGAAGTTTGGTTTGAATACGATTAAGCGATGCGGAGATACAGCCTTATGTCTGTTTTCGCAAGCGCTACGTAAAATTTGTTTGCGCGTTTATCGAAAACGGTTTGACGAATCAACTTGAATTCCATAACTTTTTGTCCCCACAGCCTGAAGATGATCTGGTGCAATTTTGGTGCAAATCGGACAAACCGTCTAGGACGAGTTCGCAAAAGAAGGTTTTTTGGACAATTCAAAATGGCGGCCATATTTTTATGACGGAAAATGACGTCATAGGGTCCAGTCGAATCGTCGTGAGCTCAGGAATCAGAGGAAAAAAGAATTTTGTTGATAGGCCTTACGGTTTAAAAGTTATTAGCATAATATAAGTGAAACTTTGGACAGGTGGTGGCGCTAGAGGGAATGAGTTAGAGACACCAAAATTGGTGCAATTACTGTTGGGAATGTCCTCTATCAGAATGTCAAACCGGAACAACTTTCCCGCATACGCTTCTATGGGCTGCCATAGACGCCCAGTCGGAAGAAGCAGAATAATAATAATAAATATAGCTGCAAGCAGCAATCACCGGGGCCAAGCGCAAGCAAGACGACAAGACATGCCAAAGTGGCTGGGAGTGTGAGACCCACTGCAGCAAGGAGCAATTAAAGACATTTGAAGATGAATTTTGGCAAAATGGTTGAAAAATCACATACAATAACTAAAAATATGATTATCACTTTCGACCAATAGGTGGCGCAGTTACGAAACTGATGTGATGTGGTCAGAGTGAAGTGACAATGACACATACAAAGTTTGGTGTCAATATGTCAAGGCATTGCAGATATAAAGCCTGAATAGTCATTTTGGCATCATGCCTCAACTTTGACACTGCGGTATACGAAAACGGTTTCGTCTATTGACACGAAATCCATAACTTTTACTCGGCACGGTCTGGAGATGACACGATCCGATTTTGGTGAAAATCGGACGTTCGGTCAAGGAGGAGTTCGAAAAAGTAGGTTTTAAAAGAAAATAAAGATGGCGGACAGGAAGTTTGGCTGACTATGGCAAAATTGGTATCTATGTTTTCAGCATAACCCAAGGAATCTACTGAGATCAGTGTCATTACTATAGGCAAATTTATTCAAAAGTTATTAGCATTTTTGGAAATTTCATTATAACTTTTGACCAAAAGGTGGCGCTGTCTCATAAATTTTTGAGTACCTTTAGGGCGTTGTACTGATGACCCATACTGAGTTTCGTAACGATACGTTCATGCGTTCATAAAATACAGCATTTTAGCACATAATTCAAAATGGCCGACAGCCAAAATGGCCGATATGGGAAAATTGGATATAGGTCAACTCAACACGACGCCCTGAATCTAACGAGACCACTTTTGTGATTTTTGGACAAACCGTTCAGAAGTTATAAGCAAAAACATAAATTCTTCATATCTCCGGACCAGTAGGTGGCGCTGTGCCGAAACGCAGCATGTAGCCTCAGGTCATGCTTGTGATTACATGTACCAAATTTGGTCTGAATCCGATAAAGCGTTGTGGAGATACGGCCTTACGTCTGTTTTCGCAAGCGCTACGTAAAATTTATTTGCGCGGTATTCGAGAACGGTAATTCGAATCAACTTGAATTCCATAACTTTTGGTCGTCAAGGTCTGGAGATGATCTGGTTCATTTTTCGTGAAATTCGGAGCAACGGCCTAGGAGGAGTTCGAAAAAGTAGGTTTTTCGGAAAATTCAAAATGGCGGGAAAACTATTATGACGGAAAATGACGTCATAGGGTGCAGTCGAATCGTCGTGAGCTCATGAATCAGAGGAAAAAAGAATTTTGTTTCTAGCCCTTGTGGTTCAAAAGTTATTAGCATAAACATGAGTGAAACTTTGGACAGCTGGTGGCGCTAGAGGGAATGAGTTGGAGACTCCAAATTTGCTATGGTGATAGTTTAGGCTGTCCTCTATCACTGTGCCAATATTCATAAGTTTCCCGCAAACGGTTCTATAGGCTGCCATAGACGCCCAGTCGGAAGAAGAAAAAGAAAAAGAAATATAGCTGCAAGCAGCCATTACGGGGCCAAGCGCAAGCAAGACGACAAGACATGCCAAAGTGGCTGGGAGTGTGAGACCAACTGCAGCAAGGAGCAATTGAAGACATTTAAAGATGAATTTTGGCAAAATGGTTGAAAAATCACATACAATAACTAAAAATATGATTATCACCTTCGACCAATAGGTGGCGCAGTTACGAAACTGATGTGATGTGGTCAGAGTGAAGTGACAATGACACATACAAAGTTTGGTGTCAATATGTCGAGGCATTGCATATATAAAGCCTGAATAGTCATTTTGGCATCATGCCTCAATTTTGCCACTGCGGTATACAAAAACGGTTTCGTCTATCGACACGAAATCCATAACTTTTACTCGGCACCGTCTGGAGATGACACGATCCGATTTTGGTGAAAATCGGACGTTCGGTCTAGGAGGAGTTCGAAAAAGTAGGTTTTAAAAGAAAATAAAGATGGCGGACAGGAAGTTTGACTGACTACACCAAAATTGGTATCTATGTTTTCAGCATAACCCAAGGAATCTATTGAGATCAGTGTCATTACTATAGGCAAATTTATTCAAAAGTTATTAGCATTTTTGGAAATTTCATTATAACTTTTGACCAAAAGGTGGCGCTGTCTCATAATCTTTTGAGTACCTTTAGGGCGTTGTACTGATGACCCATACTGAGTTTCGTAACGATACGTTCATGCATTCATAAAATACAGCATTTTAGCACATAATTCAAAATGGCCGACAGCCAAAATGGCCGATATGGACAAATTGGATATCAGTCAACTCAAAATGACGCCCTGAATCTATCGAGACCACTTTTATGATTTTTGGACAAACCGTTCAGAAGTTATAAGCAAAAATAGCCTTTTTTCATATCTCCGGACCAGTAGGTGGCGCTGCGCCGAAACGGAGCATGTAGACTCAGGTCACGCTTGTGATGACATGTAGGAAGTTTGGTTTGAATACGATTAAGCGTTGCGGAGATACAGCCTTACGTCTGTTTTCGCAAGCGCTACGTAAAATTTGTTTGTGGGTTTTTTCGAAAATTGCTAAGCGAATCAACTTGAATTCCATAACTTTTTGTCGGCATGGTCTGTAGATGATCTGATTCAATTTTCATGGAAATTGGAGCAACGGCCTAGGAGGAGTTCGAAAAAGTAGCTTTTTCGGAAAATTCAAAATGGCGGAAAACTTTTCATGGCGCAAAATGACGTCATTGGGTGCAATCGAATCGTCACGAGGTCAGGAATCAGAGGAAAAAAGAATTTTGTTTCTAGCCCTTGTGGTTCAAAAGTTATTAGAATAAACATGAGTGAAACTTTGGACAGTTGGTGGCGCTAGAGGGAATGACTTAGACACACCAAAATTGGTGTATTTAATGTTGGGACTGTCCTCTATCCGAATGTCAAACCATTACAACTTTCCCGCGATCGGTTCTATGGGCTGCCATAGACTCCCAGAGCGGAAGAAGAAGAAGAATTATTTTTGGTACGGGAACAGATACAATAGGTGCCCGCACCTTCAGTGCTTGGCCCCTAATAATAATAAATATAGCTGCAAGCAGCAATCACCGGGGCCAAGCGCAAGCAAGACGACAAGACATGCCAAAGTGGCTGGGAGTGTGAGACCCACTGCAGCAAGGAGCAATTAAAGACATTTGAAGATGAATTTTGGCAAAATGGTTGAAAAATCACATACAATAACTAAAAATATGATTATCACTTTCGACCAATAGGTGGCGCAGTTACGAAACTGATGTGATGTGGTCAGAGTGAAGTGACAATGACACATACAAAGTTTGGTGTCAATATGTCAAGGTATTGCAGATATAAAGCCTGAATAGTCATTTTGGCATCATGCCTCAACTTTGCCACTGCGGTATACGAAAACGGTTTTGTCTATCGACACAAAATCCATAACTTTTACTCGGCACAGTCTGGAGATGACACGATCCGATTTTGGTGAAAATCGGACGTTCGGTCTAGGAGGAGTTCGAAAAAGTAGGTTTTAAAAGAAAATAAAGATGGCGGACAGGAACTTTGATTGACTATGGCAAAATTAGTATCTATGTTTTCAGCATAACCCAAGGAATCTATTGAGATCAGTGTCATTACTATAGGCAAATTTATTCAAAAGTTATTAGCATTTTTGGAAATTTCATTATAACTTTTGACCAAAAGGTGGCGCTGTCTCATAAATTTTTGAGTACTTTTAGGGCGTTGTACTGATGACCCATACTGAGTTTCGTAACGATACGTTCATGCGTTCATAAAATACAGCATTTTAGCACATAATTCAAAATGGCCGACAGCCAAAATGGCCGATATGGGAAAATTGGATATCAGTCGACTCAGCACGATGCCCTGAATCTAACGAGACCACTTTTGTGATTTTTGGACAAACCGTTCAGAAGTTATAAGCAAAAATATAAATTCTTCATATCTCCGGACCAGTAGGTGGCGCTGCGCCGAAACGCAGCATGTAGCCTCAGGTCATGCTTGTGATGACATGTACCAAATTTGGTCTGAATCCGATAAAGCGTTGTGGAGATACGGCCTTACGTCTGTTTTTGCAAGCGCTACGTAAAATTTATTTGCGCGGTATTCGAGAACGGTAATTCGAATCAACTTGAATTCCATAACTTTTTGTCGTCATGGTCTGGAGTTGATCTGGTTCAATTTTCGTGAAATTCGGAGCAACGGCCTAGGAGGAGTTCGAAAAAGTAGGTTTTTTGGAAAATTCAAAATGGCGGGAAAACTATTATGACGGAAAATGACGTCATAGGGTGCAATCGAATCGTCGTGAGCTCAGGAATCAGAGGAAAAAAGAATTTTGATTCTAGCCCTTACGGTTCAAAAGTTATCAGCATAGACATGAGTGAAACTTTGGACTGTTGGTGGCGCTAGAGGGAATGAGTTGGAGACACCAAAATTGGTGTATTTAATGTTGGGACTGTCCTCTATCAGAATGTCAAATAAAATCAACTTTCCCGCAAGCGGTTCATAGGGCTGCCATAGACTTCAATGGCGGAAGAAGAAGAAACGGAAGAAGAATAATAATAAGAACGCCAACAAAAACAATAGGTGCCTCCGCACTTTCAGTGCTTGGCCCCTAATAAGAACCGGAACGAAAACAATAGGTGCCTCCGCACTTTCAGTGCTTGGCCCCTAATAAGAACCGGAACGAAAACAATAGGTGCCTCCGCACTTTCAGTGCTTGGCCCCTAAAGATATACACACACACATGCAGACAGACTCGGATATTCACAGATATGGACCCTGTAAATAACAAGCCATGGTGAAAAAATGCTGTCAAGAAGCACGCTCTGTTTCCATTTTAAATATTCCTTGGAAATATTTAAAACATATATTAATTTCAAGCATAAAACAATAATAGAATGGGTCGTCTAAAATTAATAACGGATTACATTAATGATAGTATCACTGAAATAAATTAATTCTGGATGAGCTTCATGCACAAGTCAACAATTCTTTCCTCATCTCACCATTTTTTTTGCAGTCATTCATTTTAATTAAAATGTATTTCCATATTAGGGCAAGTCAATTATATTTACACACACCTCAATGTAAATATAATTGGAATTGTTGCAAATTATAAAGAGTCATATCATGCACACCGGCTTAGAACTATAAAATAAGTTCTAAGTGACTCCTTATAATTAGTAGTAAGTGGTTTATATATAAGAACAATATAAGGAAGTTGCTAAGGGATTTGTATAACCATTCAGATTTATTACCATGCTCTCCTGAAGCTTCTGCAGATGAAAGAACAACATTAAACTAAAGATATCTACTGTGTGCACAGCTGTATATTATTTAATGGTTAAATACTCTTGTCATTTGGAAACAATGCAAGCTAACGATGTCACTTACCCTCAGGTTTTAGCTCTGTGGAAAGAGATGAGAAAAGGTGAAATTAGACGTGAAAATATAATTCATTTATAATATAGGTAATATATTATACACTTTCAACTATATATTTAGGATATTACCAATATGTTAATCTGTAAAGTTCTAATTTCTAGCTAACTAGCTTAGCTATGGACTTTCCTGAGGTAAATGTAACGTCACGTGACACGTTATTTGCAAGCTGATTTATTCCGCTGTTGAAACACTAATTGTGGGATTACATGAGACATGATACATTTTAGTAAGTTTACAAGTACTTTATATTCCAACATACCTTCTGATGTTCTGATTTCGTGCTAAAATTAATAGTATTGAGGAAGATTGGTTCACTCGCTCCGCGCTGCCGTTTTGAACTGAAGAGGCGATTATAGTGATTTGTTCAGGCAAATTTTGTGCCAAAGTGACATTTATTGTTTGGATTTCGTAATAACATTAACGTAATTTGAAAGCTGAGACGTTCCTTTATCAAGTCAAAATTAACGTTTTTACTTATATTCGTTTCTCCACACGTAAAATATTTTTGCGACTTTCGACTGTGACCTCGTGACTTAACTCATGAACATTAATAAACATTGAAAAATATTGTAACAAAGTGACATTTGATGTATTGAGCTGGAAATCGAGTTAAAAATTTAATAAAATTAGAAATATTAAACTATTTTCATATAATGTTTTGTGTGTGCCATAAATAGGCCAATAAAAACGCAAGCTCATTCTTAATGGTTTACTGATATGATTTTTAATGGTTAATTCTTAAATTATTAGCCTTACATCCTAAATGTGTGGTTACATATTTGTGAGAAACACATTCAGTCAAGTGTATCTATGCATAACTTATATATATATATATATATATATATATATATATATATATATATATGAAATAGGCCTAGTTAAATGTTTGTGACTTGGAAAACAATGCAAGCTAAAGATGTCACTTACCCTCATGGTTACCCTCTATGGGGAGAAAAGAGAAAACGCTAGAGTTAAAATTATACATAGATTACCGCCAACTATTTACAATTAGAATAGAACAGTGAATAATAATACATTGTGGGGAAAAAGTCATGTAGGATTTATTTTGAAACTCAAGTAAATGTTACCAATCATTACAAAAAAAATGGCAAGTGAATTAAACATGAACTTTTTTAAAGTTTAGTAATATTAATGTTTCAATAACCAGACAAAAGACATGTTTTAAAATATATTTCTGCAATACATTAATTCAATCAAATGTTCAAACTGCGGACCTGATGACCAAATGCTTTAGTGAATCATGCCTGGTGACCACTAAGTTACTAGTAACCATTCTGACATCACCTGTCCTGATGATAAATATACTCCAGAGTGGTAAACTGATATGTTTTAGGAATCCTCAGGCAGTCGGCCACATGAACCTCTACAATCCTAAAAATACGACACCAGAAGAATATAGGAGGAATACACTGACCTTCTTCTGTATATTTTTACATGCACTAACACTTACTGTGTGCGTAAGATCTTTGACTGAGACTGATATGGACAAAAATGCACTTGTTATTGTGATGGAGCTGTAAATTTGATTGAACGTGATGCGCTTTGCTGTGTAAGGTTTGACTTCAGGTTTAATGCACATGCAGTTTGCTTAACACTCTGGTGCTCTTCATGACGGTCAAAAATTACTTTTTTTATTTTAATTAAATTAATATACTATATTTTAATACGCTAATTTTTAAAAATGTAATATTTAGTATTTTTAGGGGATTTCACGGTACTAAATTTTATTTATGGAATAGTTATGATCCATTTATTACCTGTTTTTTGAGCATAGACATGAAAATTAAATTTCCAACTTAAATCTTGAATGCTTTGGAGCACATACTTCAGTTTGATCTATTTTTAAAGAAGACACATGGCCGATTATCGCTGAAGTGAAATACATTTAAAAAGTGAAACTCAAAAAGTTTAGGTTTAAGTTTATTATTGAAGTTTAAGTTTATTATTATGAACAATGCACAAAAAATGCACTATTTTTTTATTTTTATATGAAAAATGAATTTTCCTGTAAAAAAAAAAAAATCAAAGCCAATAATCTAAACAAGTTTTGAGGTTGATATAAAAAAATAAAAAAAAAGCTTTCAGTAAGATTTATATATTATATTATATATTAGTTTGGGCCGCAGTACCAAAGGATTTGAAATTCCTCTCCCATTCATTCCAATGCGCTAATTTTTAACCACGGACAATACAAGTATGAAAATTTCAAATCATGTCCATATTCACTGTAAAAAAAAAGTTGGTTTAACTTAAAAAAGCAAGTTACCTTGTTGCCTTAAAATTTTGAGTTCATTGTAATTAAAAATTTTAGTTAATACAATGAAGAAGAATGGTTTAATAAACAGAAACTCAAAATAGTGTTATCTTCACACATTAGTTATCAAAGTTGATTTGACAAAAGATAAAAAGTTGTGATAACATCATGAAAATATTTTTTTACAGTGTTTTTTTTTTTTGTGTGCGTTCACATAGCAAGTGCCAAAACCTTTAGCAAGTTTCGTACCATTCCGTTAAGGTAAAAAATTCACATACAAAACAAACCGTAACATTTTTCAATTATTGACCAGCACCAAGAGGGTTAAAAAAAGTGAATTTTCAAATAACAAGAAAACTTTAAACAAGAAATGTGCTGAAAAATCCTATAAATATATTTCCTAGTTATCATCAGCATCCGTGGTTGAAAAACCCATTGCTAATTTCTCATTTTGGCGATTAAGGTGTTGATGCAACGTCGAGAAGTTTCCACTCCGGTGATGAAAACTCTCGCTGATCATGTGGTCTGAAATAGCAGCATGCCTAACATCCACCGCCTCATTCTCAGGAGGGCAAGATGCTGCCATGGCGCTTGTTAAAAGGCCATGATAACTCCTAACCTCTCTTATGTCAGGCCAGGAATCCAACGAGCGACCACACCGGTATCAAATAGCAGAAACATCTTACGGTCAGGCTCTTATGGTCAGACAAATAACTGCCAAAAATTACTGGCCTCCAAGTATAATGACCCATAACCACAGATATGCAGCGATTTATAAGAGGATGTGCCAGACTGGATGTTTTTATGCTTTCCACTTTTGATTTAATTGATTTTGCATCAACTATAGGCGACCCATTCAAGCTCAACTATATATTTTTAAGGGCCCACAATCTTTTAGAAAGTAAGTATGGATCAGTTCAGCACTGCTTCCTTTTGAAGGATGTTGTTACTCTTTTAGGTCTCGATAAAATTTGAACCCCAATGATGTAATTTGGCTGTCTTCCCCATGCAGCCTCTTTTTTAAAGCACTGGATCACATTTCAAACCACACACACGAACACACACACACGCGCACGCACACACACACACACACACACACACACACACACACACACACACACACACACACACACACACACACACACACACACACACACACAGTAGGCTACCGGTGAAGCGATATGCTTGCTTTTGCCATTACAATTATTAGTACTTGTAATATTTTATAATGATAATTTATATAACTGATATATTCATACATATCTCATTTGTACTGCAAACATACTTAGTGTAAAGTATTATTATATATAAATATTGCTTACATATATTATGTATTTATATTAGTATTATTGTTATTATTATTAATGTAATCCCACTTCTTCTTCTTCTTATTATTATTATATAGTACCACATGGCACTCTTACATATACAGTATTAAGGAATGCCATGGCACCATGTCCAAAAAATACGCACACACACACGCACACACACACACACACACACGCACGCAGGCGCACACACACAGACACGCACACACACACGCGCACGCAGGCGCACACACACACACACACACACAGGTGTGTAAGTTAAAACAGTTATAATTACTCACAAACCTCTACCATGTAATTTAACAAAAATAATAACACGGCGCAATCAGAAACACATTTTGTCCTAGAAGAACTGACCCGTTCAAGCATTGACCCTGTATAGTATACGCAGTATTAAAGTTAAAGTGTGATTTCTGCACCAATAACTGCAGCATTTGCAGAAACACAGTCACATAATGTAATTTGTTAAAGTTGCTCCAAATGTTTTAAATTTGGAAATTTTGTTTCAATCGTTAAAACAGGTGGAAAAAAAAATCTCTCTAAATTACCTGCTATATTATCCCCGCCTTAAATTTAATTTATGTTACACTCTGCTTTTAGGTATTTATAAGCATTGGCTGTGTTATTTATATATTTATTTAAATGTACTGTATGCTGCTTAAATTTATTGTGTTTAACATTGATAATGCTTGATAACTGATCATTTATTATTTTAAAAAATATGAATTTAATAAAAGTCGAAAAATATCTTTCAGGTACAAACGATTCATTCATTTCCATCACGTGACAAATGAGCGAAAGACTTCAGACGTGAACTAATCTTAATGTCTCATAATTTATCGCTGGCTGCACTAAAGTGATTTCCTAATTCAGAATCAAAGATCACGTAATGTGCACTTATTCAGGAAAATTGGCTATAGGAAACATAACATTTTAACTCATTCAAAATGACTTGAATAACTTCTAATCCTGCTTTAAATCGTATTAGTTAGGCTGCAATTCCAATTTGAGCCACTAGTGCCACACAAATTACACACTACACCTTTACTATAAACTGTAATATATATCATATAATACTTCTTTCAGTATTTGCCACAATTTATTCAAGTACTGATTTACTTTATTCTGTGCACCTTCTGGTCCATTAGCCACTACAAATATAAGTAAATAACTCTAGAGAAGTGCTTTATATCTAGTTTATGGTTTATACTTTATTTTAAGTATCTTTTTTTGCAGTCTCTGGTATAAACACCTCACTAGAAACTTGGTCTTCATGGTTGACCTAAGGTGTGTGTGTGTGTGTGTGTGTGTGTGTGTGTGTGTGTGTGTGTGTGTGTGTGTGTGATACTCAACACAGTGTACTACATGGTGGATTTAGCACATTAGGACGGTAAGCTCTTGTCTTAGCACAATTCCACATGGCTGTTGCTAAACCTCCATCTATCACTAGAGCAATTGAGATGTTATTCAGGTTATGTTATAAAAGCATCTGGTCACACACGTTACCAAATCAGCAAATCTGGGTGGCAAATAATGAAATGTTGCGAGGCTGCGGTCTATATTTGTGCATGTGGCGTCTGAGACACACACAATCTGTCAGCATTGTGTCCGGAGCAAAGCACTCGATCCCGGGTCACTCCATGGGAATGTAAGAAGTGTGCTGGTTCACAGCTGATTTCAGGACTTTTCAACATGCATTTATCAGACGTTTCCTGTGGATATCAAGTTGCAACCTATAACAGGGTCAAACTGTTTACTTTTACCTTGCATAGTTTTGATCATGTTTTCTGAGGATGAGGACATCGCTATGATATCTTATATCAAGTAACAGATTCCCAGCAAACAGGGAACGTTCTCAGAACTTTCTGGCAAGGTTCTGTCAAAGTTATGAACAAAAGTCCTTCCAGCAACGTTAATGTTCGTTCAAAGTCTTTAATAATAGCACAGCAACGTTATTTATAAATTGTAAATGGAACTTAAAAAAAAAAAAAAAAAAAATTATTGGACATTCATCTGATGTTTTTTAAATATTACTGCGAACGTTCCGAGAACATTCAAAAGTATTGTTCCCATGATGTTCGCAAAAAGATAAAACGGGATGTTCCAATGTTTTCGAGTATAACCAAGTCAAAAAAAAGGACTTTTTTAACTCTCAGAGAATATTCAAAAATAATGTTTTCATAATGTTATAGCAAAATGTTAGTGTAACATATATTTTTTAGCTGGGTTAAATCAAGTGCATGTTGTTATTTGCATTTTGAGCAATTATTTCCTCATTTTAAAATTAGCAACCCTGAACGTTATTGTCATTGAAAATGTGTTTAATGTGTATAATGTCAGTGTTTGGTATTAAATTACAGTGAAAAATATAAGCATTGTCACTAGTGCTCTGGAACCACATTATAAAATTTTACATCTGCACTGTTATTATTAGTTTTTTAGTTTTGTGTTGATTAATGGCATTTGACTGCCGTTGTGAATGTACACTGCCGTTCAAAGATTTTTTTTTAAAGAAATTAATTCTTCTATTCAGCTAGGACACATTAAATTGATTAATAGTGACAGTAAAGACATTTATAATGTTGCAAAAGATTTCTTTTCATTCTTTTGAACTTTCATCAAATAATCCTGAAAAATGTATCACGGTTTTCACAAAAACATGCATCAAATCAGCATATTATAATGAAAATTCAGCTTTGATCACAGGAATAAATTACATTTTAAAAGATATTCATATACAGAATTTCACAATATCACTGTCTATACTGTATCTTTGATCAAATAAATGCAGCCTTGGCGACCAGAAAAAAAGTTCAAAAAATCATATCAACCCTGAACTTTTGAATAGTATAGCATTGCACAAAAGCAAACGCTGTATTTCTGCTGTGAGCCATGATTAATTTATTCCATGAGCAATAACAGGGTTGAGTGAGTTAACATGACATAAGATCTCCATATGTTGAGTTGGCTCCATTTAAAACAAATTAAGCTTTAAATCACGTCATTAGGACAGTCTTCATTTCATGCAACTGTTAAAACAAGTTATTTATGGCACCTTTAAATAGAAAACTCAGCTGTAACTTTGCATTTTATGGTGGCAAACGCTGTTAAATCTGCTCTCAGTGTGTTCTTTCACACTGTAAAGTCTCTGAAACTAAAGTGACGATTATCAGATGGTATTTTTAGAGCTGGTCTCTCCCCTGGGGTTCTGTGGCATTACCAAAACGGACGACAGCATCTGGGAGAACCCTTATAAGTGTGTGTCGGTGTGTAAATCAACACTTCTGACAGGCTGCTGATCAGATTTACTGCTGTCGGGATGCATTCGTTGAAAAGGTGGAGCGAGTTTACAATGAGAAATCGCAATTAAAATGTCTGATGACGAGATATCCATTGCTGGTTTGTCTAATCACATTATAATAACGGTCGACTTCTTTTGTTTTTGCTCCGTTTCTTACTCAAGCCATGAATAATAAAGTTGTGATTTACAGACCGGATGAGGTGAAAGCAGAAAAGGCAGAGGTCATCATGGGATATTTATATCTTACTCTGGAGTGTCAGAGAGGCCAACAATCCTAGATACTGAAAACGTTCATCAGATTGAGTTTAGGTTTTGTGGCACATGATATAGTGTCTGTCATGTGGCCGTCGGCATGGATTTAGTGAAGGTCTCGAGGGTCACTCTTTTATTAGTATGTGAACTGTTAATTGGATCCCAGCAGGGACTTATACACTAACTCCAAATGAAATAGCACAGAGAAAATGTGTCTCCACAAATGTGGCTGGAGGTTTCGGATTCTGCTCATCTTAAATTAGGGGTTGCCTTTTTCCAATTGAGAAATGTTGCATATATGTGACTCTGGACCACAAAACCAGTCGTATGTGTCAATTTTTTGAAATTGAGATGTATACATCATCTGAAAGTTGAATAAATAAGCTTTCCATTGATGTGTGGTTTGTTAGGATAGGACAATATTTGGTCGAGACACAACTATTGAAAATCTGGAATCTGAGGGAGCAAAAAAATGTAAACATTGAGAAAATCTCCTTTAAAGTTGTGCATTTATGTTCACGAACGTGCTGCATTCACTCACAAAAATACATGTTTTATATATTTACAGTAGGAAATTGACTAAATATCTTCATGGAACATGATCTTTACTTAATATCCTCATGATTTTTGGCATAAAATAAAAATTTATAATTTTGACCCATGCAATGTATTGTTGGATATTGCCACAAATTTCGAAATTGTGACCCATGTGACTAGTTTTGTGGTCCAGGGTCACATATATGCATATACAATTCATATCCATTCATTTGTATCACTTTTAACACAAACAAACTAATCAACTTGTCAGTCACACATAAATGAAACAGGTCAGGTTTCTGGAATATTACTAATAAACTAAATGTTTTAAATAAGCCGGTTTATATATTTATCATCAATAAATCCAGTTTGTTTCAATCTCACACATTTTAATGAATTGAATAGCTCGTCTCATAGCTAGCCGCATATACAGTTTTTAATTTTCACAATGAACTGATTCTAAGCAATCTGAATAAATCCATTATGAAAATATGATTATTTAAATAATCAAAGAGATGCAAATAGTTAATAATAATCTATTTAATGTATGACTGACAAATATGCATCACAAGTTTATTAGTTTGTTGATGTTAAAACTGTGTAATCCAAATGGATGATCATTTTTATATGCAATTCGAATTCATAAATCAGAATTTTAGGCCTAATATGTTATGAGTGTAAATGATGAGTGTAAAGCTGCTGAAGACATTATTAGGCTTGAGGTATGGATCATTTGTAATCCGCTAAGATCTGAGGATGACCGGTGCACACGTTCATCTCTGTCCCGTTCACACACCATCAGCGGCTTCTCGTCTTACAGGCTCGGTAAAGCAGGATGGTGTAAAAAGATAAACTAGTATGACAGGAGGAAGAAAACTATTTCACGACTGTATACTTGCAAATCAAGTCTGTCTGACAGAGCTTATAGTTTTATGTGCGGCGCCTCAGATTTTGTGAACTGTTAATGGATAGTTTACTACAGATAGTCTATCATCTATGTCTGTCTGTCTCTCTATCTATCTATCTCTCTATCCATCCATCATCTATCTATCTATCTATCTATCTATCTATCTCTCTATCTGTCTGTCTGTCTATCTGTCTGTCTGTCTGTCTGTCTGTCTATCTATCTATCTATCTATCTATCTATCTATCTATCTATCTATCTATCTATCTATCTATCTATCTATCTATCTATCTATCTATCTATCTGTCTGTCTGTCTGTCTATATCTATCTATCTATCTATCTATCTATCTATCTATCTATCTATCTATCTATCTATCTATCTATCTATCTATCTATCTATCTATCTATCTATCTGTCTGTCTGTCTGTCTGTCTGTCTGTCTGTCTGTCTGTCTGTCTGTCTGTCTGTCTGTCTGTCTGTCTGTCTGTCTATCTCTCTGTCTGTCTGTCTGTCTATCTATCTGTTTATGAAATGGAGATGAAAGTTATGACATCATGCATGGCTTAATAATAAAAAACATGCATGATCATTAAAAATGTGATATAGTGGCAGAGGTGGACAAAGTACACAACTTCCTTACTTGAGTGAAAGTACAGATACTGGTCAAATATTACTCCGTTACAAGTAAAAGTTGTAAAGACCCATTTTTATTTAGATAAAAATACAGAAGTACTCGTTTATAAAAGTACTTAAGTATAAAAGTAAATGTCAACGCATTTTTTTTATTATTGTTGCATTGTTGCATGTAATAGCCAATTTATATTACCTTATGCCTCTGAATCTCTGCCGGTCTACCCTCATATCAATATCACATGTATTTCTATAACACAGTTCCAGTGGGATTGAATAAGTCACTCAATAACGTCCACAATGGTTTCGGACACACAAATGGCTGTTCCCAGTTTTTTGGCTTTTAGTATGAATATGTTACTGTTATCTATAAGCTAGTGTCCTCCAAAACAATGACAAAATTCGCATTTAGACCAAACCCAACGTTGAAAATGAAAATCATGTTGATGTCAGAATCCAATGTCAGATTGACGTTAATCTCCAACGTTGGACAGACGTTGTATTGTGGTTGAAAATCGGTTGACGTCAGAAACCAACATCAGTCGAGTTCTGACGTCAACCAGACTTTCATTTACAACCAAAATCTTCCCTGACGTTACTACTCTCTACTCGAGGACCTGGACAGAACTGTAGTGGAGTAAAAAGTACGATATTTGTCTTTCAAATGTAGTGAAGTTAAAGTAAAAGTTTCCAGAAAAAATAATCCTCAAGTAAAGTACAGATACTCAAAAAGTGTACTTAAGTACAGGACTCAAGTAAATGTACTTTGTTACTGTCCACCTGGTCATGTAAGTTTTGTTCACTTCATCCATTACACTGAAAAACTCTAATCTAATAATCTGTGTGTGTGTGTGTGTGTGTGTGTCTGTGTGTGTGTGTGTGTGCGTGTGTGCATGCGTGTGCGTGTGTGTGTGTGTGTGCGTGCGTGCGTGTGTGTGTGTGCGTGCCTGTGTGTGTTCCAGCTTTCCTCAGCCAGCTCTGGTCTGGAAGGTTTTAATTTTACCATCTGTGCAACTTTATCTCTCTGCCCTGACACATCTGCTCCTCTCTTTCTCTTCACACTGAGCCCTTCCTCATTCATGAATGATCTCTCCTCCTCCCCCCACACAGGGTTTATCCGCTTGCATTGCTTATATTAATTATATTAATAATTGCTTATATTATTATTAATTTGAGGTGCGCATGCACATGTTTAGAGACATTTAAAGCTTCCAAACTAACGAAAGTGCATGGAAATATTGTGAAAAAGTATTATAAGCAATGACAATTACGGAAAGAACAGCACAATAAATGCCAGATTACAATATATCGGTCATGCATCAAACAAAAATAAAATATTTAATGTATCAATCTAACAGTATTAAATCAGCAAATGCCAGTTTTGTTGAAAATTTTTTTGATTCATCTCTTATCTGACAATATATCAGCTGATAAATAGACAATAACATGAGCACAAATACATGCAAAACTTGTCAGTAAATATTTTTTATATAAATTCACGCAATTTCTTGTGGTCAAGTTTTGTAAAGTATTTCTGTTATTGTCACCACCAATACGGTTACTAAACATACTAGTTACTACACTCTAAAAAATGCTGGGTTGCTTAACCCAATTTTGGGTCAAACATGGACAAACCCAAACATTGGATTAAAAATGCAATTTAAAAATGTAACCCAACGGCTGGGTTTGTCCATATTTGACCCAAACTTGGGTTAAAACAACCCAGCATTAGGTTTAGAGTGTAATACTACTACTAATGAAACAGCAGAATAGCATAAACACTAAAACGGCAGAAAAGAGATTGATTAAGAATGAAGGAAAGGAGAGATGTACCTTCTGTGGGCTCAGGCATGGTTGAGGCGGCGTCTTGCTTGTCTTCCTTCGACTGACAGCTTGTGTCACTTTTTTCCTTTTTATTTCACAGTCCCTCTGTTATTCAAAGCGTTCAGGGAACTCAAATTACCCACCAAGGAAGGAGAGAGAGGGAAGGGGGGAGAGAAGAGAGAAGGACTGACACTTGAAACCCCACTTGGATTCTCCAAGTCCAGGAACAAAGTTTGTAGGGATGGAGAGCGAGACAGAGATGAGGGACGGGACACGAGCGTTCGCTGACAGACGTGTTAAGGTGTTGTTATTTTACGGAGAGTTTTACACCAGCTAAACAGAATACTGCTCTTTCAACACCATTTCTTACAAGCACACCACAACATTTCTCTACTTGCATCCATCAGTCTTTGACAGAATCGGCTTCTCTCCTGTTTTTTTTTTTTTTTCATTTTCTGTGGTGATTTTTTTGTGCAGTATCATATTATTTAAATTTAATATTAATATAATATACAGTAAAATATATTAATATATTGTACATATAATTTATACACTCTAAAAAATGCTGGGTTGTTTCAACCAATTTTGGGTAAAATTTGGACAAACCCAAACGTTGGGTAAAAATTGTACCCACAACGGCTGGGTTTGTCCATATTTGACCCAAAATTGGGTTGAAACAACCCAGCATTATGAAAATCCCAAATTCAAAATGAGAATATTGTGAAAGGTTTTCATAAGCTGTACGCCATAATCATCAAAATTATAACAAATAAAGACTTGAAATATCTCACTTTGCATGTAATGAGTCTAAATATTAGTTTCACCTTTTAAGTTGAATTACTGAAATAAATGAACTTTTGCACGATATTCTAATTTTTCGAGTTTCACCTGTATATCACTTTTTTTATTACTAAATTATAATTTTAATTAGTAAATAAATATTTATAAATAACTAATTTATAAATATTATTATTATTAATTATTAAAATACTCTTGAAGTCAATGGGGTACATCATCTGATCGGTTACTGACATTCTTCAAAATATCTTCTTTTGTGAAAATTCAGATTCAGATTATTTAATTTATTGCCATGTCAGCATTCAAAGCTATTTTCATGGCAAAAATTCAATTACAAAAATACAAATATCATTTAAAAAAAAAAAGGTTTTATACAAGATTTTTTAAATTAACATATGATAAAACAAATCCCTTTTGTGAGGAATTTTTTTTTTTGTGCTATCAATCCTATGAATCCTTATTCTTCCCGGGTTGGTGACATCACAAACCCTAAGATTTACATAAACCCCGCCCCCGGGAACAAGCAACCAATGGGGGTGAGTCCATGTCGGGCTGCTTTAGAGAAGAGGAAGAGTTGTTGTCACTGTTTTTTCCAACCCGGAAAAAGTTTTTCCTAAAGCTGATGAACTTTATTTTTAACACTGTTCCTAAACATTATAACCTCAACGTTTGTCTGTGCGCTGCACATTTTACAGAGAACAGCTTCCAGAAGAAAAGGCTACACTGCACCACACTGAGCCAGCTAACCAATCACAACACACTGAGCCAGCAAACCAATCACTGCACACTGAGCCAGCTAACCAATCACAACACACTGAGCCAGCTAACCAATCACAACACACTGAGCAAGCTAACCAATCACAACACACTGAGCTAACCAATCACAACACACTGAGCCAGCTAACCAATCACAGCACACTGAGCCAGCTAACCAATCACAACACACTGAGCCAGCTAACCAATCACAACACACTGAGCCAGCTAACCAATCACAACACACTGAGCCAGCTAACCAATCACAACACACTGAGCCAGCATACCAATCACTGCACACTGAGCCAGCTAACCAATCACAACACACTGAGCCAGCTAACCAATCACAACACACTGAGCCAGCTAACCAATCACTGCATACTGAGCCATCTAACCAATCACAACACACTGAGCTAACCAATCACAACACACTGAGCCAGCTAACCAATCACAACACACTGAGCCAGCTAACCAATCACAACACACTGAGCCAGCTAACCAATCACAACACACTGAGCCAGCTAACCAATCACAACACACTGAGCCAGCTAACCAATCACAACACACTGAGCCAGCTAACCAATCACAACACACTGAGCCAGCATACCAATCACTGCACACTGAGCCAGCTAACCAATCACAACACACTGAGCCAGCTAACCAATCACAACACACTGAGCCAGCTAACCAATCACAACACACTGAGCCAGCATACCAATCACTGCACACTGAGCCAGCTAACCAATCACAACACACTGAGCCAGCATACCAATCACTGCACACTGAGCCAGCTAACCAATCACAACACACTGAGCCAGCTAACCAATCAAAGCACACTGAGCCATCTAACCAATCACAACACACTGAGCCAGCTAACCAATCACAACACACTGAGCCTGCTAACCAATCAAAGCACACTGAGCCATCTAACCAATCACAGCACACTGAGCCAGCTAACCAATCACAGCACACTGAGCCAGCTAACCAATCACATCACACTGAGCCAGCTAACCAATCACATCACACTGAACCAGCTAACCAATCACAGCACACTGAGCCAGCTAACCAATCACAACACACTGAGCCAGCTAACCAATCACAACACACTGAGCCAGCTAACCAATCACAACACACTGAGCCAGCAAACCAATCACAACACACTGAGCCAGCTAACCAATCACTGCACACTGAGCCAGCTAACCAATCACAACACACTGAGCCAGCAAACCAATCACAACACACTGAGCCAGCTAACCAATCACAACACACTGAGCCTGCTAACCAATCACAGCACACTGAGCCAGCTAACCAATCACAGCACACTGAGCCAGCTAACCAATCACAGCACACTGAGCCAGCTAACCAATCACAGCACACTGAGCTAGCTAACCAATCACAACACACTGAGCCTGCTAACCAATCAAAGCACACTGAGCCAGCTAACCAATCACATCACACTGAGCCAGCTAACCAATCACATCACACTGAGCCAGCTAACCAATCACAGCACACTGAGCCAGCTAACCAATCACAACACACTGAGCCAGCTAACCAATCACAACACACTGAGCCAGCTAACCAATCACTGCACACTGAGCCAGCTAACCAATCACAGCACACTGAGCCAGCTAACCAATCACATCACACTGAGCCATCTAACCAATCACAACACACTGAGCCATTTAACCAATCACAACAAACTGAGCCAGCTAACCAATCACAACAAACTGAGCCAGCTAACCAATCACAGCACACTGAGCCAGCTAACCAATCACATCACACTGAGCCAGCTAACTAATCACATCACACTGAGCCAGCTAACCAATCACAGCACACTGAGCCAGCTAACCAATCACAACACACTGAGCCAGCTAACCAATCACAACACACTGAGCCATCTAACCAATCACAGCACACTGAGCCAGCTAACCAATCACAACACACTGAGCTAACCAATCACAACACACTGAGCCAGCTAACCAGTCACATCACACTGAGCCAGCTAACCAATCACAACACACTGAGCCAGCTAACCAATCACAACACACTGAGCCAGCTAACCAATCAAAGCACACTGAGCCAGCTAACCAATCACAACACACTGAGCCAGCTAACCAATCAAAGCACACTGAGCCAGCTAACCAATCACAACACACTGAGCCAGCTAACCAATCACAGCACACTGAGCCAGCTAACCAATCACAACACACTGAGCCAGCTAACCAATCAAAGCACACTGAGCCATCTAACCAATCACAGCACACTGAGCCAGCTAACCAATCACAACACACTGAGCTAACCAATCACAACACACTGAGCCAGCTAACCAATCACAACACACTGAGCTAACCAATCACAACACACTGAGCCATCTAACCAATCACAACACACTGAGCCAGCTAACCAATCACAGCACACTGAGCCAGCTAACCAATCACAACACACTGAGCCAGCAAACCAATCACAACACACTGAGCCAGCTAACCAATCACAACACACTGAGCCTGCTAACCAATCACAGCACACTGAGCCAGCTAACCAATCACAGCACACTGAGCCAGCTAACCAATCACAGCACACTGAGCCAGCTAACCAATCACAGCACACTGAGCTAGCTAACCAATCACAACACACTGAGCCTGCTAACCAATCAAAGCACACTGAGCCAGCTAACCAATCACATCACACTGAGCCAGCTAACCAATCACATCACACTGAGCCAGCTAACCAATCACAGCACACTGAGCCAGCTAACCAATCACAACACACTGAGCCAGCTAACCAATCACAACACACTGAGCCAGCTAACCAATCACTGCACACTGAGCCAGCTAACCAATCACAGCACACTGAGCCAGCTAACCAATCACATCACACTGAGCCATCTAACCAATCACAACACACTGAGCCATTTAACCAATCACAACAAACTGAGCCAGCTAACCAATCACAACAAACTGAGCCAGCTAACCAATCACAGCACACTGAGCCAGCTAACCAATCACATCACACTGAGCCAGCTAACTAATCACATCACACTGAGCCAGCTAACCAATCACAGCACACTGAGCCAGCTAACCAATCACAACACACTGAGCCAGCTAACCAATCACAACACACTGAGCCATCTAACCAATCACAGCACACTGAGCCAGCTAACCAATCACAACACACTGAGCTAACCAATCACAACACACTGAGCCAGCTAACCAGTCACATCACACTGAGCCAGCTAACCAATCACAACACACTGAGCCAGCTAACCAATCACAACACACTGAGCCAGCTAACCAATCAAAGCACACTGAGCCAGCTAACCAATCACAACACACTGAGCCAGCTAACCAATCAAAGCACACTGAGCCAGCTAACCAATCACAACACACTGAGCCAGCTAACCAATCACAGCACACTGAGCCAGCTAACCAATCACAACACACTGAGCCAGCTAACCAATCAAAGCACACTGAGCCATCTAACCAATCACAGCACACTGAGCCAGCTAACCAATCACAACACACTGAGCTAACCAATCACAACACACTGAGCCAGCTAACCAATCACAGCACACTAAGCCAGCTAACCAATCACAACACACTGAGCTAACCAATCACAACACACTGAGCCAGCTAACCAATCACAGCACACTGAGCCAGCTAACCAATCACAACACACTGAGCCAGCTAACCAATCACAGCACACTGAGCCATCTAACCAATCACAGCACACTGAGCCAGCTAACCAATCACAACACACTGAGCCATCTAACCAATCACAGCACACTGAGCCAGCTAACCAATCACAACACACTGAGCTAACCAATCACAACACACTGAGCCATCTAACCAATCACAACACACTGAGCCAGCTAACCAATCACAGCACACTGAGCCAGCTAACCAATCACAGCACACTGAGCCAGCTAACCAATCACAGCACACTGAGCCAGCTAACCAATCACAGCACACTGAGCCAGCTAACCAATCACAGCACACTGAGCCAGCTAACCAATCACAGCACACTGAGCCAGCTAACCAATCACAGCACACTGAGCCAGCTAACCAATCACAACACACTAAATATATTGATCTATTTTATATATTGATGAAGTGTGTAACATCACTGTTTCCAGACATCTTTTCTAAACATTCCTCCATCTTCCACTGTTCAGATACACGAATAATCCCGCACTAAACTCACACGACTTCACTGCAACTTCTTCCTCAGGGGAACACGTGAATCGTGGCTTTAGGGATGAAGAAACTTGGTTCAGGTCCTAATGAACTGATCTTTAACTACGATTTCTCCTGTTGCTGCTTCATTCTAATCCCCTGTGAGTTTAACTCAACTCATATTCCCAAACTCATGCTGATTTTATTAATAGAGTTCTCATCCCATATCTGGTGTGTATCGGAGGATCAGCACACGCTGGTGAAGAGAGACAATCTAAAGTATGTGTCTCATGCTTCTAATGACATCACTGTTGTTCAGTTGGCTTGTACACACCATGTGGATATGAGTGACAGTCATATTTAGTTGCAACATGTGGCAAATGTATTTTATTTACATTAATGAATAACCAATTAGGAAGCATTCATTTTAATTTTTCTTCATTCTGGATTAATTAATTTTTTTTTTTAAAATAATATTAAACCATTAATAGACTGACTGGCTATATTGTTTATATATTTAATGTAAAATTGTGTGATTGGTACATTTGATTTTTTTTTTGGGGGGGGGGGGGTGTTTTACAAAGTCAAAGTGTGTTAAAAACAAAATTTGTGGAATAAAAAGTTTATTTTAAAATCATAATATACACATTAAGCAGATATTTATACATTGAAGTTCCAATTAATTTGCACATTCTATTTTTAACATAATGAACATTTTTAACACTAATAGTGTATTTTATTTGAAACATATTTTCATAGTTAATTTTAAACATTTCAAACGTTTTAAACGTTTTCAATATCATGTTTGGATCTTTTGTTTTGCTTTCTAATTTCATAAGCAGCATTTTATGCACTATAGTACACACACTCAGTGTGCTTTACCTTGTTTTTACTTCCTTCATACTCGTCACTGATATTATTGTCTTCTTAAAGTTCACAAACATAAAAAAAAAAAAAAAAGTGGCAGAATTATTAGGCATTATTAGTGGCAAAATTGTTGATCACGATGGAAATCTTTTTTTCTTTCTTTTTTATACAATGTGATCAATTATTTTTCTATTATAAAAAGCTTATTGTATGCCTTTTGTGGGTAACCAAACAGTTTCTGGTCCCCATTGACTTCCATAGTATATTTATATATTTTTAATACTATGGAAGTCAATGGGGACCAGCAACTGTTTGTTACCCGACATTCTTCAAAGTAGGCTATGTTCTTTTAACTTCCACAGAACAAAGAAATTCATACAGGTTTCATACAGGTTTAGTAGATCAACTAGACTAGAGGGTGAGTAAATGATCATTTTATTTTTGTGTGAACCGTCTCATTATCTTCAAGAATGGTATTGGTTTTGGTCTGGTTCTTGACTACACCTCTGGTTAATCACGGCTACGTATGGCTGTTATTTAATAATAAAGTAGTAGCAGTTTCTAGAAAAGACTACAAATCCAGATTAAAGACTACAAATCAGTTATTTCAGAATTACTAGTGGACGAAAGGCGTGAATCAAGCCTCCGCCCTCAGGACCTCGTGGCGCAACGGTAGCGCGTCTGACTCCAGATCAGAAGGTTGCGTGTTCAAATCACGTCGGGGTCAAAACTTATTTCATCTTTACACTCAAAGCTTATAACGTTAACATTAAATGAACAGCACACATTATATTACGAGTACGATTATTACATTTAGCCATGTGTTTATAGTACACACACACACACACACACACACACACACACACCTGCGGTTGTTTTTACTTACTAACAAATAATTATATAAGAATCAGGCCTATTAATTTTGAGATGTATTGACAGATCGAGAATATCTATGTACCTTCTAATTTAAATGATTTATTTGTCGATATTTTAATAATTATTATTATAATGTTTAAACATTAAATCACATTTACTGGGCAGATCAGCAGATGGCGCTGTAACCTAATGAATGCACCAGCTTACTCGAGATCAACCTGTGTATCACCCCGAAACATAATCAGATCTATATATAGTATATGATTGTAAAAATGATCAAATTCATTGAAAAGATATAGACCTCGTGGCGCAACGGTAGCGCGTCTGACTCCAGATCAGAAGGTTGCGTGTTCAAATCACGTCGGGGTCAAAACTTTACTCTCCACTTCAAATAAATCAAATATATTTATAATATAATTACTTATAGAAAAGTGATACGAGAACGCAAATAATTTCTCGTTCTGATAACCGGAGAAGTCAGTTCATGTAGTTTAATAAATGAATGAACTGTTGATTGTGCATTATAAAATATACTATTTAAAAAAAGATATGTATAAATATAAACAACAATGTTTTGTGAGTCTAGGAAATTATAATGAAAATAAATGGATCAAAAATATGAATGTTTTCCTTGCACTTAAACTCGATCTTGCTCCTGCAATAACACAGATCTATCCTAGGGGTCAGTCAGCGTGTGTGTGTGTGTGTGTGTGTGTGTGTCAGTGATGGTGTTTATTACAGCGATTATGTAATAAGCAGATAACTTTAAGCTGAGTCGGACTGGCTCTATCTAAAAAGTGACCCTGGACAACATACCTCACCATTAACACACAACACCACTTACTAACATACAAATATAACACAATACAGAAATATAAATGCTATTTACATTTTTTAAAAACTGAAATAAGTATTTTTTTTATGCTAACAAAATGAATGGCATGCATGTCTTTGCTGATGTGCATGGCAAATAGATTTATGAAGAATTTAAAAATGCAATCAAGTGTCTAATCACTAATCACAAGTCTAATCACTGATCATAAGTTGTATTATTAATATATTTAACTCTTATATTGCCAGCCCCGTGATGCTGCAGCATGAGTTTCAGCATTGTTACAATAATAAGTTATGCTTGAGATATTTAAGGCAATCAGTTTCCACAGACTTTAACAATATGTCCTTGCTTTAACTCAAAATTCTAATGCAGAAATTGATTCAAATATTTTTGAGTATTTTGAACTTGAATTTTGAAATTAGTTGAAAATTCTGTCATCATTTACTCACCCTCAAGTAGTTCCAATCCTGTATAAATGTATTATTCTGCTGTACACACAGGAAGATATTTAGAAGAATGTTTGTAACCGGGCAGATCTCATCCCACATTGATTATTTCCAAGATCTGCCCGGTTACAAACATTCTTTTTCTCGTAAACTCAACTCAAACAGTAGAAACATAACTCAACTGAGTGAAAGTGAAATGTGAAAACATGTTCATTTACATGCAACAAATATATCGTCTCATACTTTTCGATAAAACCATTTAACATATTGATCATAAATATATGCAGAAATATATTTTCTTTCCATAAGGGGCAGTGGTCCAGCATTCATATCTCAGCCATAGCCTCTTGCGACTTTCATTTGAATATATTTCGACTCTCAGTGTAGCGTTTGGTAAAAACAAGCAAACATAATAAATAATATAGCTGCAAGCAGCAATCACCGGGGCCAAGCGCAAGCAAGACGACAAGACATGCCAAAGTGGCTGGGAGTGTGAGACCCACTGCAGCAAGGAGCAATTAAAGACATTTGAAGATGAATTTTGGCAAAATGGTTGAAAAATCACATACAATAACTAAAAATATGATTATCACTTTCGACCAATAGGTGGCGCAGTTACGAAACTGATGTGATGTGGTCAGAGTGAAGTGACAATGACACATACAAAGTTTGGTGTCAATATGTCAAGGCATTGCAGATATAAAGCCTGAATAGTCATTTTGGCATCATGCCTCAACTTTGCCACTGCGGTATACGAAAACGGTTTTGTCTATCGACACGAAATCCATAACTTTTACTCGGCACAGTCTGGAGATGACACGATCCGATTTTGGTGAAAATCGGACGTTCGGTCTAGGAGGAGTTCGAAAAAGTAGGTTTTAAAAGAAAATAAAGATGGCGGACAGGAAGTTTGGCTGACTATGGCAAAATTGGTATCTATGTTTTCAGCATGACCCAAGGAATCTATTGAGATCAGTGTCATTACTATAGGCAAATTTATTCAAAAGTTATTAGCATTTTTGGAAATTTCATTATAACTTTTGACCAAAAGGTGGCGCTGTCTCATAATCTTTTGAGTACCTTTAGGGCTTTGTACTGATGACCCATACTGAGTTTCGTAACGATACGTTCATGCGTTCATAAAATACAGCATTTTAGCACATAATTCAAAATGGCCGACAGCCAAAATGGCCGATATGGAAAAATTGGATATCAGTCAACTCAACATGACGCCCTGAATCTATCGAGACCACTTTTGTGATTTTTGGACAAACCGTTCAGAAGTTATAAGCAAAAATAGCCTTTTTTCATATCTCCAGACCAGTAGGTGGCGCTGCGCCGAAACGCAGCATGTAGCCTCAAGTCATGCTTGTGATGACATGTAGGAAGTTTGGTTTGAATACGATTAAGCGATGCGGAGATACAGCCTTATGTCTGTTTTCGCAAGCGCTACGTAAAATTTGTTTGCGCGTTTATCGAAAACGGTTTGACGAATCAACTTGAATTCCATAACTTTTTGTCCCCACAGCCTGAAGATGATCTGGTGCAATTTTGGTGCAAATCGGACAAACCGTCCAGGACGAGTTCGCAAAAGAAGGTTTTTTGGACAATTCAAAATGGCGGCCATATTTTTATGACGGAAAATGACGTCATAGGGTCCAGTCGAATCGTCGTGAGCTCAGGAATCAGAGGAAAAAAGAATTTTGTTGATAGGCCTTACGGTTTAAAAGTTATTAGCATAATATAAGTGAAACTTTGGACAGGTGGTGGCGCTAGAGGGAATGAGTTAGAGACACCAAAATTGGTGCAATTACTGTTGGGAATGTCCTCTATCAGAATGTCAAACCGGAACAACTTTCCCGCATACGCTTCTATGGGCTGCCATAGACGCCCAGTCGGAAGAAGCAGAATAATAATAATAATAATAATAATAAATATAGCTGCAAGCAGCAATCACCGGGGCCAAGCGCAAGCAAGACGACAAGACATGCCAAAGTGGCTGGGAGTGTGAGACCCACTGCAGCAAGGAGCAATTAAAGACATTTGAAGATGAATTTGGGCAAAATGGTTGAAAAATCACATACAATAACTAAAAATATGATTATCACTTTCGACCAATAGGTGGCGCAGTTACGAAACTGATGTGATGTGGTCAGAGTGAAGTGACAATGACACATACAAAGTTTGGTGTCAATATGTCAAGGCATTGCAGATATAAAGCCTGAATAGTCATTTTGGCATCATGCCTCAACTTTGCCACTGCGGTATACGAAAACGGTTTCGTCTATCGACACGAAATCCATAACTTTTACTCGGCACGGTCTGGAGATGACACGATCCGATTTTGGTGAAAATCGGACGTTCGGTCTAGGAGGAGTTCGAAAAAGTAGGTTTTAAAAGAAAATAAAGATGGCGGACAGGAAGTTTGGCTGACTATGGCAAAATTGGTATCTATGTTTTCAGCATAACCCAAGGAATCTATTGAGATCAGTGTCATTACTATAGGCAAATTTATTCAAAAGTTATTAGCATTTTTGGAAATTTCATTATAACTTTTGACCAAAAGGTGGCGCTGTCTCATAATCTTTTGAGTACCTTTAGGGCTTTGTACTGATGACCCATACTGAGTTTCGTAACGATACGTTCATGCGTTCATAAAATACAGCATTTTAGCACATAATTCAAAATGGCCGACAGCCAAAATGGCCGATATGGAAAAATTGGATATCAGTCAACTCAACATGACGCCCTGAATCTATCGAGACCACTTTTGTGATTTTTGGACAAACCGTTCAGAAGTTATAAGCAAAAATAGCCTTTTTTCATATCTCCAGACCAGTAGGTGGCGCTGCGCCGAAACGCAGCATGTAGCCTCAGGTCATGCTTGTGATGACATGTAGGAAGTTTGGTTTGAATACGATTAAGCGATGCGGAGATACAGCCTTATGTCTGTTTTCGCAAGCGCTACGTAAAATTTGTTTGCGCGTTTATCGAAAACGGTTTGACGAATCAACTTGAATTCCATAACTTTTTGTCCCCACAGCCTGAAGATGATCTGGTGCAATTTTGGTGCAAATCGGACAAACCGTCTAGGACGAGTTCGCAAAAGAAGGTTTTTTGGACAATTCAAAATGGCGGCCATATTTTTATGACGGAAAATGACGTCATAGGGTCCAGTCGAATCGTCGTGAGCTCAGGAATCAGAGGAAAAAAGAATTTTGTTGATAGGCCTTACGGTTTAAAAGTTATTAGCATAATATAAGTGAAACTTTGGACAGGTGGTGGCGCTAGAGGGAATGAGTTAGAGACACCAAAATTGGTGCAATTACTGTTGGGAATGTCCTCTATCAGAATGTCAAACCGGAACAACTTTCCCGCATACGCTTCTATGGGCTGCCATAGACGCCCAGTCGGAAGAAGCAGAATAATAATAAATATAGCTGCAAGCAGCAATCACCGGGGCCAAGCGCAAGCAAGACGACAAGACATGCCAAAGTGGCTGGGAGTGTGAGACCCACTGCAGCAAGGAGCAATTAAAGACATTTGAAGATGAATTTGGGCAAAATGGTTGAAAAATCACATACAATAACTAAAAATATGATTATCACTTTCGACCAATAGGTGGCGCAGTTACGAAACTGATGTGATGTGGTCAGAGTGAAGTGACAATGACACATACAAAGTTTGGTGTCAATATGTCAAGGCATTGCAGATATAAAGCCTGAATAGTCATTTTGGCATCATGCCTCAATTTTGCCACTGCGGTATACGAAAACGGTTTCGTCTATCGACACGAAATCCATAACTTTTACTCGGCACGGTCTGGAGATGACACGATCCGATTTTGGTGAAAATCGGACGTTCGGTCTAGGAGGAGTTCGAAAAAGTAGGTTTTAAAAGAAAATAAAGATGGCGGACAGGAAGTTTGGCTGACTATGGCAAAATTGGTATCTATGTTTTCAGCATAACCCAAGGAATCTATTGAGATCAGTGTCATTACTATAGGCAAATTTATTCAAAAGTTATTAGCATTTTTGGAAATTTTATTATAACTTTTGACCAAAAGGTGGCGCTGTCTCATAATCTTTTGAGTACCTTTAGGGCTTTGTACTGATGACCCATACTGAGTTTCGTAACGATACGTTCATGCGTTCATAAAATACAGCATTTTAGCACATAATTCAAAATGGCCGACAGCCAAAATGGCCGATATGGAAAAATTGGATATCAGTCAACTCAACATGACGCCCTGAATCTATCGAGACCACTTTTGTGATTTTTGGACAAACCGTTCAGAAGTTATAAGCAAAAATAGCCTTTTTTCATATCTCCAGACCAGTAGGTGGCGCTGCGCCGAAACGCAGCATGTAGCCTCAGGTCATGCTTGTGATGACATGTAGGAAGTTTGGTTTGAATACGATTAAGCGATGCGGAGATACAGCCTTATGTCTGTTTTCGCAAGCGCTACGTAAAATTTGTTTGCGCGTTTATCGAAAACGGTTTGACGAATCAACTTGAATTCCATAACTTTTTGTCCCCACAGCCTGAAGATGATCTGGTGCAATTTTGGTGCAAATCGGACAAACCGTCTAGGACGAGTTCGCAAAAGAAGGTTTTTTGGACAATTCAAAATGGCGGCCATATTTTTATGACGGAAAATGACGTCATAGGGTCCAGTTGAATCGTCGTGAGCTCAGGAATCAGAGGAAAAAAGAATTTTGTTGATAGGCCTTACGGTTTAAAAGTTATTAGCATAATATAAGTGAAACTTTGGACAGGTGGTGGCGCTAGAGGGAATGAGTTAGAGACACCAAAATTGGTGCAATTACTGTTGGGAATGTCCTCTATCAGAATGTCAAACCGGAACAACTTTCCCGCATACGCTTCTATGGGCTGCCATAGACGCCCAGTCGGAAGAAGCAGAATAATAATAATAATAATAATAATAATAAGAACCGGAACGAAAACAATAGGTGCCTCCGCACTTTCAGTGCTTGGCCCCTAATAAGAACCGGAACGAAAACAATAGGTGCCTCCGCACTTTCAGTGCTTGGCCCCTAATAATGCAAGTAAAATATGTAATAAGGTACTCGAGTCTGTGCTGTATCGTGAATAAGTCACGGCTGAATGGCGGCACGACGCGAAGCGGAGTAACCCCTTCAGCCGTGACTTATTCACGATACAGCTCTTGCCTCGAGTACCTTATTGCTTTTTTAAAACGGTTACCACACAATACAACTATTAAAGCCGAAAAATATGTATCTATGCAACTTTCATGAAGTAAAATCACTAAAAGCCTTCCTTCCGCTAGAAAAAATAGTCCCTGACCGTAAACAGCAACTGAAGTTAACGTTACATACATTATTTCGCCGTTAGATGGAGACAAAGACTCCACTAAACACATTATGAGTGTCAATCAGTCAGTAGAGAAGACTTTTATATTGAAAGGACTCAAACTTGTGATAACGGAGAAGAAGACGACACTGATAGATGACTATGGGCTCGGGAAACCCCTTAACTGTTAAAAGGACAAGATATCGCAGCGGACATTCAAACAAATTTTTATTATTATGAATATAGGACTGACCTGAAGGAAAATGCTTTATCTACTGTAAATGCAGGTACACTCGCTTACTCGATCTCTCACTATAGCTTCAGTGAACAATATCGATGAGATCGAACATGTGTTTGTGTTGCTAAGAGCGGTTGCTAGGGGTGTTGTGTAGTGATACATAGAACCGTTGGGTGAAGCGGTCATAGCCGTGTTTTATCGTGAATAAAACACAGCTATTGACCAATCACAATCAAGGATTGGAACTAACCGTTTTATAAAAATATGTAAGGTACACTAAAAAAACCTTGTTGTTTCAATGTAAAGTGTTCATGTTGCCTTAACGTTTTAGGTTTAGTCAGCTTGAAATGTGCAGTTGTGTAAGTGACTGATTGTATTGTGAAAGGTATGAGCGCTCCCGCGGGTGATGCGCGTGTTCTTGACCTTCAAGCCCGGTGTCATCACATTACACACTGAAGACCAGCACGCTAAACACGCGAGCGACTGACCTCGTTCAGAACATCGCCGATCATTATTATATACGATGTATTGCTTCAAACTCTCCATATGCAAGCGTCACATTCATATAGCAGCGCGTGACTTATTTAAGTGTTGACTTATATATATAGTGCTTGAATCGGGTCATGCCACACAACATTTAAATTAAAGTCAGAAATGAGTTCAAACACCAAACATCTGGGGTGAGTGTTTAGGGTGAGAGGGGATACCATCACTAATTAAATATAAAAAAAAAAAATAATGAATTAAAAACAAATACTACTGTAGTATTTCACTGCAAAAATAGAAAAAGTAGGAAAATTAATATAATAATACTAATAGAAATAATATTATAATTTGACATTGCAACTGAATATATATATATATATATATATATTTGTTAGATTTTATTGTAATAATATCATTGCAATATTTCACTGTAAAATAAAATGTTAGAAAAATAAATGTTTAATATACAATAATACAATAAAATGTATAAAAACTGTACAATTAAATTACAATATCAATACTTATGGCTGTCTTATACATTTTCAAAATTTTCTTTACTCTGAAACATATTAATTTAATTAAATTGCAGTCTTTAATCGTGGTATTTAATTTCAAGTATTTTTGTCAGATGTGTTCAAAACAACATATTACCAAACGCCTATTACTATTCCTGCAGTACATAATATTATAATTTCTTCATGCATGAAATAATATGCATGCTTCTCACTCAACACATTTGTTATGGGATAATGTCTGTGGTTGCTCCTGCTATTTAAAGGAGACATCAGTGTTCATTCAGTCAGTATTACATGCTGGACATAGTGATCTTGTTCTTTGTTGCTCTCTGCATGCATTTAATGACAGTAACTCATGCCAGGATTTCACTATTGTTCAGTAATGTAATTTTACAATATATTTTATGTTTATTTGTTTACATGTTTAATTCGATTGTTATTTTATTTTGATTCCATAGTTTGTCCAATAAACAAAACATGAACACTGGATACAGTATTCAATCTTATATTTTTAATAATATACATATATATGAGATATTTTGCCATTTCATTTGCCTCACATGAAGATAAGCATTTTGGGTCGAAATAGTTTTCACATTTTCATGTTCTATGGGGACTTTCCATAGACGATACTTATGGCGCTATTTGTTTTTTTCATATGCTTACAGTTACCAACAAGAACAACTTCTTAAAGATAACTCATTTAGCAAGTACAATTATTGGTATCCCTAGCCCTAATTTATCGGATAGTGTCTCGACATTCACGTTGCGGAAGGCACAAAAAATCTTAAATGACTCAGAACACACACTTTACAAATATTTTATCCTTCCGCCTTCTGGCCGTAGGTTACACCGATGTGTAAAAAGGCCAAGATTAGTGAGAGTTTTGTTCCTGTATCTATACGAGCTCTAAACACACAGGACATCGGCCATTGATACGTCATGTATCTCTTGTTGGTTTTTGTATATGTGTAATGAAGTAGCGAACTCAGAGGGATCCATTTGCAGCTTTTATTGGAATGGTCAACAGTCAGGGTCAAATAGTAGCAGACAGAACAACGGAGAGAGCACAGGGCAGATCGGGGTCACAGGCAGAAGTCGAGGCAGGCGGCAAAAGGCTAACTTGAGTGTGAATGAGGTTTATATGGGAGTCTGTCTGTCTGTCTGTCTGTCTGTCTGTCTGTCTGTCTGTCTATCTATCTATCTATCTATCTATCTATCTATCTATCTATCTATCTATCTATCTATCTATCTATCTATCTATCTATCTATCTATCTATCTATCTATCTATCTATCTATCTATCACATTGGTTTTTAATACTGTACAAACTATATCACCTAACCCTACCCATCGCAGAAAACATTAATTTTTACATTTTCAAAAAATATAATTTAGCTGTTTTTCTCATGGGGATAAAAAAATGTCCCCAGAAGGACAAGGATTTGTGTATGTAGGGTTTACCAGGACCACACACACACACACACACGCACACACACACACACACGCACGCACACACACACACGCACGCACACACACACACACACACACACGCGCACACGCGCACACGCACACACACACACACACACACACATTTTACCTGGCTATATAAAGGGACGTTTGCTGCAAATATTTGAATAAAAAAGAATATAATTATTTATAAAGTAGTAGATTCTAGTCCTACATAATTTTTTTAAAACTTTTTTTTGTGTATTTTATTTTATTTTTTATATTCATTTTTAATATTTTATTATTTATTATATTTCCATTGAGTATTAAATCGAACTTTTGTCAACTCTCTTGGACAGTTTACAGTATTTGACCCTATACAGATTCACAGACACAATGTGTGTTTTTATCATTGTGGCGACTGTCCATTTTGTATTGAGTGTTTTTTATTCTGAGCTAATAATATTATCTGTCAGCTGAAGGTTTCTGTATTTCTGGGTTATCATTATTTCATTATTAGGTCGTCATGGGAAGGTTGACTGTTCCCCATTTGTGGACATGTGAATGGCACTAATGACAAAGTGACATTGAGAAAGTAACACGGAGTAAAGAAAACAAAGGTGTGTGTGTGTGTGTGTTTGAAGAGGACAAGAGGAGTGTGTGTGTGTGTGTTTGAAGAGGACAAGAGGAAGAGGAGTGTGTGTGTGTGTGTTGAAGAGGACAAGAGGAGTGTGTGTGTGTGTGTTTGAAGAGGACAAGAGGAAGAGGAGTGTGTGTGTGTGTGTGTTTGAAGAGGACAAGAGGAAGAGGAGTGTGTGTGTGTGTGTTTGAAGAGGACAAGAGGAAGAGGAGTGTGTGTGTGTGTGCTTGAAGAGGACAAGAGGAAGAGGAGTGTGTGTGTGTGTGTGTGTGTGTGTGCTTGAAGAGGACAAGAGGAAGAGGAGTGTGCGTGTGTGTGTGCTTGAAGAGGACAAGAGGAAGAGGAGTGTGTGTGTGTGTGTTTGAAGAGGACAAGAGGAAGAGGAGTGTGTGTGTGTGTGTTTGAAGAGGACAAGAGGAAGAGGAGTGTGTGTGTGTGTGTGTGCTTGAAGAGGACAAGAGGAAGAGGAGTGTGTGTGTGTGTGTGTGCTTGAAGAGGACAAGAGGAAGAGGAGTGTGTGTGTGTGTGTTTGAAGAGGACAAGAGGAAGAGGAGTGTGTGTGTGTGTGTGTGTGCTTGAAGAGGACAAGAGGAAGAGGAGTGTGTGTGTGTGTGTGTGGTACATTTCACAATTGACAAATTAAATTCCACAGACACATTCCTCTCACACTTTTATTTGATACATGATCCAGAGATTAGCAGGTCTAAAATACACACACGGGCAGAGAATGCGTGCGCGTGTTTCTCCTGACACTGTAACCGGCCGCAGAACACTTATCCATCACAGGAACTAGTCAACAATCAGGATGATGACAGTAAATCAGGGATAAACCCAGCTTTCACAATCACATCAGTGGCGTTCCTGTTCCCAACACACGTTTGGTTTTATGAGCATCTTTATCTATAATTTATATTTTGTTTTCTTGTATCATTGTAGGTTTACTATAACTATGGATTGATTGTTTCTATGATTTTCATCTGACCTTGACATCTGATAATCTCAGATTATATTTTATTACTCTGACAGTATTAATCTAAACTAAAACTAAAATCATAACATTTTTAGCTTTTACAAAAAAGTAAGTTTGACGAAATATTTAGTCAATATATAGCCTACAGCATTCTTATATTCATATTTAATCTCAGATTAATTTTAGTTATATTTGTTCAAAATTTTATTATTCGTATTTCATATAAACTGCTTTATTCAAAGGGTAGCTTGACTGTTAACTTATTTTAATTGTGAATATCTTTAGCTCGGCATTTTATTCAGTAATAGAAATGGCTGCCAGAGAGTGTTTTTGTATTATTATTATTATTATGTATAACAGCATTATTATTATTGTGTGTTTTACTGTCATTTA
>NC_136899.1:2664109-2776609 GCF_949152265.1 Phoxinus phoxinus | reverse complement strand
GAGCTTATATATCTCAATATTAATAACAGTCTGGTTAATTTTGAGTCTTGAACTGTAAACTCTCAAGGGTTGGCTTTCTAAATATATGTTGGTTATGTGTCTATTCAGAATGACTTCAGAAGCTGCAACCTTTTTATTCTGGGTATGTCATGTATGCATGTATGCCAAAATTGGGGGTGCTGAGGAAGGGGTTTTAACCAGCGTTGGTCAGTCTGGGAATGATCTGATCTGACTGCGTCTGTGTGTCTTCAGTAGATCAGGCGGAGAACTTTCGCTGGTTTGGTGTTGCGCTAAACTTTCTCTGTTTAGTAAATCTGGCACTAGATGCACTGATATATTTCTTCATCTTCAGAAAAGCTTCCAGTTTATGAGCCGAACATCCCAGAGCCGACGTCCAGAGAGGAGCTGCTTAAATGTGAGTCTCGCACACAGAACATGAATCAAATAAACCAGAACTGGTGCGTTTCCCAAAGCCAACTATGGACGCAAGATCCGTCGATACCAATAGAGTTCAAAAGAAATTGCGATCATAGTTGGCCTTTCCAGTCTGAACCAGGGTTATTATCATTAACTAAAAACATACTGAAATACTGAAATTAATAAAATATATATTTTTTAAAACGTAAACGTATTTTATATCAGCTAGTTGCCAAGGAAACAATTACCCCCCCAACCCCCCCCCCCCCAACCCCCCCCGAAAAACGTTATACACATTTAAAAACATTTTTTTTTTTACAAAAACACAACAAAGTTAGGCTACTACTTAAACTACAATTACAAAGAGAAAATAATTAAAGTAAAACTAAACAAAAACTATAATAGTATATTAATGGTTGTAAAGTTACACCGGACTGAACTCTGACCTTTTTCTTTCACCCTAGACTGGCTCAATATTTCATTGGACGAACGAACTGCCAATAAAGTGCTGTGGCTCACAGAGGGCGGGGCTAAAGTCTCCCGATTGACAGATGAGGTGTGTCCTTGCCTGGACAGAGAACAGAGATTTGACTACAACCCTCAGGTGAAACACACACACACTCACACACACACACACACACACACACACACACACCCTCCTCCTCTTGTCCTTTTCAAACACACACACACACACACACACACACACACACACACACACACACACACACACACACACACACACACACACACACACACACACACACACACACCATCTGATTGGACTTATTTATTTGACAATACTGTCAAATATATATTTAGTCATCGAAATGGTTTAATTTTTCTATCTTAAAATGTCCAAAACATTTGTTTAAAGTTGCTTCTAAAATCAATCAATCAATCATTTAATATATATATATATATATATATATATTACATCTAATGATCTAATAATTAATATGGTGAGCAATAACCATAAAAGTGTACCAATAACAAGCACATGATACTACTACTACTACTACTAATATATATATATATATATTATTTAATTATTTTTAATGGTTTTTCTGATGACGTCAACACCAAAATGATTGCCACCTTTCATAAAACTAATAATATTATATCAGTTATATAACATGATAAATAATAAAACGAAAAACACAAATTGGGAAACCATATACTTTTCAAGCGTTTTCAAAATCATGAATGAACACAACTCACACAAACACACTCCACATAATTCTGATATCTCTGTCTCTCTCATGCACTATTTCCAGAATAATAAAACGCATTCCTGTGTGTGTGTGTGTGTGTGTGTGTGTGTGTGTGTGTGTGTGTGTGTGTGTGTGTGTGTGTGTGCAGGTGCTGTGTAAGGAGTCGATCTGGGCGGCGCGCTGTTATTGGGAGGTGCTGTACTCCGGCTGGGTGGTGATCGGGGCGACGTACGAGGGTGCCGGGAGGCGGGCGGGCGACGGGACCTGTGGCCTCGGGGAGAACGAGGAGTCGTGGGGTCTGGGCTGGGCCGGCTCCTGCTATGACGCCTGGCATAAAGGCATCAACAGCAGGGTGGAGGACGCTCAGCAGTGCTGCACGATAGGTGTCTACGTGGACCAGCCCGCAGGCCTGCTCTGCTTCTACGCCGTGGAGACAGACCAAGAGTCACAGAAGAAAGAAGTCAAACTTATTCACCGGTTTAAGAATCCCATAAAGGAGAAAACTCTGCCAGGCTTCTGGTTGGGAATACAGTCCTCTTGTTTAATACTCAAGAAAGAGGAATGAGGTGAACACAAAATCAGGGCTCAGGGTGACAAATTGTGGATTTAAAATGTATATAATAAATACAATTTGCTATATGTAATAGTTTTACTGTACAGTTCAGACTGCTCTCTGGAAATGATATACTGTATGATATTGAGCTTTAACTTTTGCTTTAGAGACAAACATGCAATTGTCTAATAAACCTGACTTTGTACAGTATATTATGATTATTGTTGGCTCTCTGATGAATTGCTTTTGTTCTTCTTTTGTAAGTGGCTTTAGCGTTTTCTAAATGCATTGCAATACATGAAATGAAAACGTAAATTGGAAAGCAATATGGTTGCATTTCATATCATTTCGTTTTTATTTTACATTATTATATACACTATTTTTTCACGATAGTCTTTTTAAATCCTGCATTTTTAGACTCACGAATTTGCATTTATATGCATCATTTATACATGTATATGCATCATTTATACATGTATATGCATCATTTAGACCATGCTTTTTGTTTTTGTTTTGTCTGAAAGGAATCTATAGCATGTGAGTGACCTGGACCTTGCTGCTGTTTCCCACCTCATTCACGTCTCTGTCGTCCTGCTGTCTCTGTTTCTTCATCCACAGGTAGTTCCTCCTGAACCAGATTGCATCTTTCCTTTGCCCTGTCCTGATTTATAAGTTGTCTCCGCTCTCATTGGCTCTTCAAGTCGGATTTCACGAGCTTCCTTTGCTGCCTGTACTCTCCATTTTCTCCTTATTCTCACATCAATGCCAGCTTCGGAGACTCTGGGATTAAAAAAGGCAACACTTTATTTCGATAGTCCACTTTAGAAATTCTACTAACTTTGCAAGCAACTACATGTCAGCTAGCAGTGATTCGAGTATTCAAATCAAACTGTTTATTGTCATATGCACTGGAAACAGTTGTCACACAGTACAATAAAATTATTATCCTGCGAATCCTCCCAGCAACATCGGACATCAATTAAACACCACAACATAAATAACAAGTGACGTAAATAACAACGTGCAAGTAGTTGTGCATGTATGCATGTAAACATGAGGAATCAGTGCAAAGTCTGCAGAGGTAGGTTATAGTTGTTCGCTTCCATTATTATTCATTATTATTATTAACCATTATTAATAATAGACGGTATTAATAAACTTTCTGTTTAATATCTGCTAACACTTTATTTTGATGCTCCCCATCAGACATTATACTGACTAGAAGTCATTTTGCAACTGGGCCTACAGTACATGTCAAACTTATACTAACCTTTCAGTCTACTAATATAGGCTATGATAGTTAGTTGACATGTATTTGACATGGACCATCGAAATAAAGTGTTACCCCCCAAAAATCTCCACAATAACACACACACACACAAAAAAAAACATATTTTGTGGAGCGTTTATACGTTTTAAAATCAAATAAAAATGTCACAACCTGACTTTACTCTGGATGGTATTTCATCAAGACAATTGGTTTGTAAGAAATTTTGTTCCAAATATTACCTTCGTTTTTTAAAAGATCAGATTTTTATAATCTTTTTGCAGAAACTGATTTAAAGTGGAACATAGAAACGTATACATAACCGGAAGCATTAATTAACATCGGAAATACGTCACACCGCTCATCGCGAGTAACTTAGTTAGCATATTTCAGATTTGGGATTTATTTAAAGGACAATCCCGGCGCAAAATGAACCGAGGGGTTAATAACACACATATTTCCGAGTCGACCGTTCTCTGGGATGTGTTTTCATGCTAATCGAATGTATGTTTTAGCCATGGGTTGAGCTCGAATCACTGATTAGCTTATAACGCTAGTAGCTGCTACATAGGGCATAGAGTAACTTAGGCTAAGTAAAAAGAAATCGCTAGTTAATACCATAGACAGTATATAAACGGTTAATACTAACAACAAGGCTCAAAATAACCCCACATTAACACAGTAGCATAATGAGAGTCCCTACATGCAAACCCAAGCAGCATTGAGAACTTTGTACGTAGTTTTAATAAGGTAGGCTATCCATGTGTTATTAACCCCTAGGTTCATTTTGCGCCGAAATAGTCCTTTAATTATTTATTTTGCCATTCATTGCAGTTAGTGACATGAACAAAGGTAAAATACCTTGTTTAAAAACAGAATAGGCCTAATACTGTGCTACATTATGATCTGCATTAGCACTTCAGTCGCCACGTTTGCTAAAGTTGGAGGAGATTTGGGCTTCTGTAAATTTACATAATTTTCAGTGAATCCGAACAAACCTGGACACAAATATTTCACAGATGTACGGTTTATCAAGCTCTAAGTCTGATCGCTTTCACTCATAAATAATCCATTGGATCAAAATAGTGCAAGAAATACTAATATTGACCCTTCTGCAAAATGGGGTCATAAAACGTTCTCTTGCTGTTCTCAATAGTTTTTTTACGCACAGCACCACCTAGCGGTCTGCACTACTATAATCAGTTTAATAATCAGTTTCATACAGTTCACTTTGCATAAAAGCTGCCTTTATTAAACATAAAATATGATAAAATTATTGGAAGCAAACCTAAAATATATATTTTTAAATTACATAAATATACAATGTACTGCATCATTGATCAGTGTGTCGTTCCTCCAAAGTCCTGCACTAAAGTTTCAGCGGCTTTTGGTTGATTGTAATAGTGGAGAACAGCTGCATTCAGCAGTAAATGTGAAATGAAGCTCTTGGGGTTTGAACATGGTCACTGGAGACGAGCGGCTCTATTCTGAGACCATCACAGTCACTAAACCTGACAATGCAAATGAGATTTTCACCTCAAACTCACAGTTTCACTCTTTTACTGGTTCAACGCTCTGAACTGGGACAGTTTCACTTCTGCTCATGAGAAATGAGTTATTATGAATAAGCTTGAGATGGAGTTGAGATGGAGTTACCCTTTCATTTCAGGCTCACATTAATAACATTTCCAGGTCTTGTTATTTTCACCTCCGCAATATTGCTCGCCTCCGTCCATTTCTCACTCCGCACAGCTCTGCTATTCTTGTTCACTCGCTTGTCACCTCCCGCTTTGATTATTGTAATTCCCTATTATCTGGTTTACCACACAAATCTCTTCATAAACTTCAGTTGATTCAAAATTCTGCAGCCCGTATCATAACCCGGACTTCATCTATGCAACATATCACCCCATTACTCCACCAGCTACATTGGCTTCCTATCAAATTCCGAATTGATTTTAAAATTCTCCTCCTTACATACAAATGTCTTCATAACCTTGCTCCACCTTATCTTTCTGACCTACTACAGCTTTACACCCCTTCTAGAACTCTCCGTTCTTCTTCACTGGGTCTCCTCCATGCACCTTCTGCTGGCCTAATCACCATGGGTCACAGGGCTTTTAGCCGTGTTTCTCCACATCTTTGGAATTCTCTCCCAGTCAACATCCGTAATTCAGATTCCTTAGGGACTGTTCGTTATTTATTTAAGGGGCCACCGGAGGAGTTTTGAGATCTATAATCAAAAAAGGCTTGACCCTCCCTTCGCCAGCAAAAAAAATTTCTATGACCCTCCAAAATGATTGTGAAAAAAGGCATGACCCTCCCCGATCATTTATTGATTACTTCTGTACTGGTTTGCGCTTGGCAAAGATGTTCAGATATCTTTATGCCTAGACCTACACCAAACGTTCATTAAAAGACTCCTGCACACCCGCCTTTTTCAAACTGGCGCAGCGCTGACTCGCGGTAGAAAATGCATGATTTGATTTGTTAAACATGAGGATTATCCGACTGGCATCGCCGCTCACTCTAACGTTAACCTAGATAATTGTTCGCTATTCTTAGGCGCATAACCAAGTGTGTGTGCGCAGTGTGGAGCGCGCACTGCATGACATGGAGGCGCCGATGCGATTTGCATTTTCCTATCAACAGTGGAAACAACTTAAAATACTCTTTTTCTGGCCATACAGAAAATAATAATGCATCAGTTGCAATAATTTTATTTGTGTAAACTCACAATAACAAGAAAACGTTTTGCTTTTGTAAAATAAAATAAAACAATCAGGGCGCGCTTTCATGGTCTCCGTGAACTGTAGCGCGTCAAAAAAAGAAAGAAGCAGAAACATATCGTAGGATATAGCATACTAGCCTCAAATATATGAGAAAAATATCTATATAAAGCTTGATATGTCCACTTTTAAACGAAAAAAAATCTAATCGAAAGCAAATATCATCTGATTATGTAATCCGTATGAAAGATGCATTTCTCTTAGGCGCACTTTACAGCGGATATGTATGGAGACATGTTTGCAGCGGACACTGATTTAAAAAAATAGTTTATTAATAAACAATTAAAATGCATCGTTATTTTTAAAGACATTATTATCATTAGCCTGCTTTTGCGGCAAGATTACATGCGCTTGAGCGCAGAATGGGCTATCCCTCCATGCAGTATTTAAGCAGAAATTAACGTGCGACGTAGTCAAATATTTAGTAGGCTATATGGCAACTATACATTTACTATATTTGACATTATTTAATTATTAATAAGTATCCAGCTCTTTACATTAAATTTGTTGAATTAACAATTAGTTAATGAACTAATAAAATAATAGAACAAAGATTAAATTAAGATGCTAAATATAATTCTATTTAACATGACTTGTTCCTGCACGCAAATGACTGTTTTTAAGGTGACAATCTGTTACACATTTGAAGATTTACTGTATCTTGAAGATTGTTGTATTGTGTTATCTTCTGTTATAAAGATTGACATTTCGTTAATTAAAAAAATAAGCACATAATGTTGTTCAAATGTTCTGTTAGATGGTCTGTGTTGACTACTTTTTTAATTTTGTATAATAATATATCTAATGAAGATATATTAACAAAAAAAATCGTATATAGGCTATTATATATAAAACACTGCAACACGCATCACTGCAGATGAGCCAACGTGCAAACTATTTGAAGAATTGAAGATAGGATTTAAATCCGTTTTGCAAAAACGCATTTATGCGACCACACCAGGTGTAAATGGAATCGTTTTGATAAATCAGATAGCTATCCGATCTGAGAAAACGCATGCAAGTGGCCAGGTGTAAACAGCCCCAATGTAGCACGCGTTATTTGTGTTTGTTTTCAGACATAACAGTTGTTTTATACTTGTGCGATATCACAAGTATCATTTTTGATCGTGGATGTTTTAATGTCTCCACATTAAAGCAGCGGTAGAGTTACACTCACAGGACACTGCTTGTGATTCGCAATCACAAAAGTTGATTATTTGCTCGAGCTTTAAAGTTTGCCGGGTAAGCATTTCATTGGCGTTCTGTTCTGACATGATTCACTATTTCTGAGCGCGCGCGCACTGTCAAACAAACAGCGCCAAACTGGACTTGATCTTTCGCGTCTGATTTTTGTTAGGTCAGACCCATCTGCTAGCTATGGGGGGACCGAGACTGAGAGAGCTACATGGAAAAATATGCACAAAACTAGCCACTTTGAAAGTTTGTTGTTTTCATGAATACAAAAGTTGGGTGACCCTCCCCCTAGACTAAAAAAAGTTGGATGACCCTCCCCTCAACAAAGAATAAAAAGGCATGACCCTCCCCTATTTTCCTCCGGTGGCCCATTCCATAAATACCGAACGGTCCCTTAGCCCAATTTAAAGTCAAACTTAAAACCCACTTATTCAGAACTGCTTATCTTCCTTGACTAACTTTGTGCACTCAAGTCTAGTACTTTTTTATTGCTGTTTTTATCGACATTGTGTTTATTGACATATTATGATTGCTGCTTCTCGTTGTAAGGTGACTCAAATAAAATGCATTATTATTATTATTATTTGAAAAGGGCTAAACATATCTTTATGTTACTGACACACCTTAATGTACAAAAACAAAACAATATGGCACTATTATTGATTGTATAAATGTGATTGTTTACGGATCTGTTTTTCTTTTAGGCCTATCACTTTCTAACAGCTTATTTTCCTTCATAAGTCAGTTTTGAGCACATGTGTAGTTCCTGTGTTTGTCCTTTGTGTGTCAGTAGTCAGTAGTGTGTGTGTGTGTGTGTGTGAGCAGCTGCAGTTTCAGTCACTGTGACTCTGACTGACAAAGGTTTTTGTACGACTCTTTATCACTGTGTGAACACTGGGCCACTGTGTATACTCAGACAGTAATAATGTCCAGCATCTTCAGTCTGGACTCCACTGATGGTCAGAGTGAAATCACTGTTAGATCCACTGCCACTGAATCTAGATGGAGTTCCTGACTCGAGTTGGTCGGTCCAATAAATCAGGAGTTTAGGAGCTTCTCCAGGTTTGTGTGAGTACCAGGACACACAGGGTCTCCGGCGGCAGGTTGCTGGATCACGACTGAGTTTGCAGCTCATCTCTACAGTTTCTCCAGGTTCGGCCGGTTTCACAGGAGTCTGAGTCACTGTGATCTGAGATCTACAGCCTGAAAAACAAATCATTTATCAATCCATGAAGTTTATTAATTTATTAGTAAATTTAAAGCTGTGTTAAAATCATATAATTTAAATTATTTATTTAGAATATAAACTGTTCACCTTGTAGTATAAAGCAGTATAAAAGTGTCCAGATGAAGATGATGATGAAGGTCATGTTGATGAAGATTGGTGTGTGTGTCAGTGATGAAGTGTTAAACTCACAGCACTATAAACACTCTCACACACTGAAGCGTCTGATCAATATGCAAACACACTCCACATCATTTTCCTGAAGACAGCACACACACTGTTTTGTGTTTTAGTGTCTTTGCTAATAAACTTGTATTTATCATTTCCAGAAACACACTCATGATTTACTTCATGTTATTTTGGGTCGATCTTCTCGCTCTAAACACTTTTAATGATCAGTTTCAGACTTTGATGCTGAGAGCATTTAATATCTGCAGATTTATATCATCATGATACTGTATAACAGGTCAAAGGTCATCCAATAGAGAATGATCATCTAAATCTGGCTGAGGATTTCATTATAAAGCAGGACAATAGAATTGATATAAATGTGATGAATGTATTTTGGGAGTGATTATGAAACATGACAATTATTTCAGGCTTCATGTAATACATATTTACTTTTTAAGATGAACATTTTGTGGCTCTTTTTTGATCAATCCATGGTTGATGTTGAGAAGATATGATGCCGAGTCTTGTGTGTGTGTGTGTGTGTGTGTGTGTGTGTGTGTGTGTGTGTGTGTCTGTGTGTGTGGCCTGTAAACCCTATGGGGACTAAATGTCCCCACAAGGATAACAATATCCGAAATCCTTGTTCGTGTGGAAATTTTTTGGTCCCCATGAGGAAAACAAATTATAACTCAGACTAAGTGATGTTTTTTGAAAATGTAAAAATGCAGAAAGTTTTTTGTGATGAGCAGGTTTAGGGATAGGGGCAGTGTAAGTGTGTGTGTGTGTGTGATGGGTAGGTTTAGGGATAGGGGCAGTGTAAGGGGATAGAATATAAAGTTTGTACAATATAAAAATCATTATGTCTATGGAAAGTCCCCATAAAACATGGAAACACAACATAAGAAGATATGATGTCGAGTCTCATATCAATGTGTGTGTGTGTGTGTGTGTGTGTGTGTGTGTGTGTGTGTGTGTGTGAGCAGCTGCAGTTCAGTCACTGTGACTCTGACTGACGGAGGTTTTTGTACGACTCTTTATCACTGTGTGAACACCCAGTTACTGTTGATGTGGTTGTAACTGATGCTGTGTATACTCTGACAGTAATAATGTCCAGCATCTTCAGTCTGGACTCCACTGATGGTCAGAGTGAAATCACTGTTAGATCCACTGCCACTGAATCTAGATGGAGTTCCTGACTCGAGGTTGTCGGTCCAATAAATCAGGAGTTTAGGAGCTTCTCCAGGTTTCTGTGAGTACCAGGCTAAACAATTTCCACTGTACACATTACTGCTGGTTTTACATTTGATGTTCACAGTTGCTCCTGGTTGTTCTGCTGTTATTGAGGGACTCTGAGTGACGGTGATCTGTCCTCTACACTCTGAAACACAACAAGAAGAAAATACACTCAAAACTTTGACAATAAACTTGAAGAAAGGAATTGATATCAAACTTGTGCTCCACAAACCTTGAGCAAACGCTGTGAGAGTCCAGATGAAGATGATGATGAAGGTCATGTTGATGAAGATTGGTGTGTGTGTCAGTGATGAAGTGTTAAACTCACAGCACTATAAACACTCTCACACACTGAAGCGTCTGATCAATATGCAAACACACTCCACATCATTTTCCTGAAGACAGCACACACACTGTCATTATGTTTGTGCAACAGCTTAATATAGATGTTCATGTACTTGTTGCATTATTCTGGGCTGATCTATATAAACAACAACAAAAATCAATAATGAGTGATTTCATAATGTTTTTGCTCTATTGTAATAGTTGAGAGCAGATGTGTTCAGCAGTGTGAGACGGGTGATATAACACCTGGTGTTTGAGCGTCGGTAACTCAGTGGTTGTTTGTAATATATCTCTCAAATACATGTTATCTACATTTGTCTGCTAGAAATATAACTCACCTGGACATGTTCAACACAATCTCAGATTATGTGAATTATTGTAACATAACCATAACCCTGTTGTAACACAGGCTGGGGAGAGATGTATGAGTTAATTTGCTGAAATAAGATCCACACAATCTAAATGCAAGTATGTTATTAAAGAACAAATAATAATCAGTTGATGATGAAATATAAGTTTAACTCGCTCACTTTCTCTGTTAGACTTCAGAGAAATGAGTCTGTTGAGGCGGTTTGTATAATAAATCAGGAGTTCAGGAGCTTCTCCAGGTTTCTGTAAGTTTCTGCTGAAATAGTTGATCCTGTTCCAGTTGTTCACCATTTTAATGTGTTTGTTCATATTCACCAGTTTACACTGAGGTTTATCAGGTCATGTTATCGACAGCTGCCAGTTTGTACCTTCTCATAGCTTTGTGAATAAGTTTTATATAAAAATTCAGTTAAAAGCACAAATTAAAGTTCTTATCTTGCTCTTTCTTATCAGAGGCTTCTGATTGGTGCAGAGGAGGGAGAGGCGTGTCTAAACTGAACTGTTGATTAAGGTTATATTTAAAACAGCAAGATAATATAACACTCTTACTGTCTGCAGTATAGTATTAATATAGTGCACAGTGAACCAATTACATGTTGGGACGAGATACTCAAATGAAATAACCATGGAGGATTGTGAAAATTAGGATAATAAAAGGCTGCTACTAGTGCAAACTGAAATCAATCAGATCTCAAATGTGTCACTGATCTTTAAGAGCACAAAATCTCTTTCTGACCTCTATATTTATTAACAGTGTCAGATTAATTTAGATGATGTTATTTCAGATCCTCCTTTGAGCAGCTGCAGTTTCAGTTTCTGTGACTGACGGAGGTTTTTGTACGACTCTTTATCACTGTGTGAACACACGATCACCCAAACAATTTGTATAAGAATCTGTTCTGCAATGATAACTCTGACAGTAATAATGTCCAGCATCTTCAGTCTGGACTCCACTGATGGTCAGAGTGAAATCACTGTTAGATCCACTGCCACTGAATCTAGATGGAGTTCCTGACTCGAGGGAGTTTGTCCAATAAATCAGGAGTTTAGGAGCTTCTCCAGGTTTCTGTAAGTACCAGGATAAACAATCTCCCCTGTACACATTATTGTACACATTACTGCTGGTTTTACATTTGATGTCCACAGTTGCTCCTGGTTGTTCTGCTGTTATTGAGGGACTCTGAGTGACGGTGATCTGTCCTCTACACTCTGAAACACAACAAGAAGAAAATACACTCAAAACTTTGACAATAAACTTGAAGAAATGAATTGATATCAAACTTGTGCTCCACAAACCTTGAGCAAACGCTGTGAGTGTCCAGATGAAGATGATGATGAAGGTCATGTTGATGAAGATTGGTGTGTGTGTCAGTGATGAAGTGTTAAACTCACAGCACTATAAACACTCTCACACACTGAAGCGTCTGATCAATATGCAAACACACTCCACATCATTTTCCTGAAGACAGTCTCTCATTAACAGACACAAAACACAATCACTGAAGAGAACAGAGTAAAATCACTCTTTCATATCATTCAAAAACTGTTAAAAATGATATAATTCAATTCAGTTCTGAATAAATATACAAGACCAGCTTATATTAATCTGAATATTTGCTGTGAGAATATTTTTACTGTAGTTGGATTGAAACGTTGCTGTTGATCCCCAAATTTGACACCGAATCCATGTGTGTGTTCCTGCAGTTTATGAGCAGACATGAGGATCACACACACTTTGCTTCATGGGTGTGCAGTTTTCCTCAGAGTCCTTCATCCAAACTCCTGTTCCTCGACGAGCTGAACTGTGTCTATAACTCTAGTAATGCAAGCTCCTATTGTGAGTGTATTCTCCACACTGGGGATGTGTAGTGTTGGTCTGAGGACTGAAGGAAAGAGGATCGGTGTCGCCAAGATCGTCCTCGAGACACTCGGCATCGTGTGTTCCTCTAATGTCAGGAAGCCTATGCATCTTTTACTCTTTATCGCTGAGCATTTGATGTTTTGTGTTGATTATCTTTGAATTCTGTAATTGGCATGACACATTTACCTGACGAATAATCAGTTTGGGTTTATTCAGCTTTACTCTGAAATGATTAACTAGTAGATTACAGTAAGTCCATAACTCTACGCTCCGGTTAGTACCGGACTATAATCCAGTCTATATGTGGAGCAGAGGAGCACGACTGAAGCTTCAGAGATCGACTAACACATCGGCATTAGTCATGTATACACTCACAACTGTAGATCAGTGTTCATTTTGGCAGACATTTTTGATTTAGTCTTGGTTTTATTCTTCAGACGAAAATATTTATTGGTCTCATTTTAGTCATTTTGTCTTTCATAGTTTTAGTTGACGAAAGGTCATTCAAGTTTTTGTCAACTTTTAGTCAAACTGCAGTTACTGACGTTCATTTTAGTAGCTATTTACATGTAGACTTTAGACACACATTTTTATTATAATTTTTCTCTCAGGCCAATTCAATTAAGCTTATGAGAAATTAAAATGAAGGTAACAGGCTAGACGCTAATAATGGGTTTTCCGTTGCTAGACCAATCTAAACTGGGTGAGCGTTATTATAACTGTGTATGTGGGAAAATACGGCATAATTATATAAAGTTCCCATTAGAAGTATTAAGATGGTCAGTTCTGGTAATGGTCGTGGCCTCTGGTTAGATATAATCTTACGTTCATTACGTGTGTTCAGATCTATGGAGACTAAATAACTCATTATCAAGCAGGACATATTTAAGATGCTGGTCATTCAGTTTAGAAAGAAGAATATATGAAATCATAAATGCAGAAAATAAAATAAAAATGTGGGGTATGATTGAAAAATATCCACTGAAGTGAAAATCAAAAGTGACTGAATTTCTACATGAAGGATGTAATAGGAAACAGGAGATAAATATGAATTCTAAAAAATCACAATAAAATATGTCAAAAACTGATGAAGCTCAAGAGAGTGTGTTCAATAAGATCATTGTGTGTGTGTGTGCGCGTGCGTGCGTGTGTGTGTGTGTGTATGTGTGTGTTTGTGTGTGTGTGTGTGTTTGAGCAGCTGCAGTTCAGTCACTGTGACTCTGACTGACGGAGGTTTTTGTACGACTCTTTATCACTGTGTGAACACCCAGTTACTGTTGATCCAGTGTAAACTCAGACAGTAATAATGTCCAGCATCTTCAGTCTGGACTCCACTGATGCTCAGACTGAAATCTGTCCCATAATTTGCTCCACTGCCTGTGAATTTCGATGAGGTTCCTGACTGTCGTTTTTTAATGTCATAAATGAGGAGTTTAGGAGCTTCTCCAGGTTTCTGCAGATACCAGGAGAGACAGTTTCCACAACCATAAGTACGATCTCCAATTCCTCTGTCAGTTTGACACTTTATAGAAACTGTTCCTCCTTCAGCCGCTGCTTCTGAGGGAGTCTGAGTCACAGAAACCTGTCCTGTGATTTCTGTGAATGACATTTCATAAGATCATAAGTAAGTACACTTCTTAGAGTCAAAGTGTCCAGTATAAAATCTATATTGAACATGCATATAAATCACATCTTGAGTTATTAATAGAGTAAATGAACCTTGAACAGAAAGAATGAGAGTCCAGATACAGACGCTGATGATCATCATTCTTCTTCTCGGTGATTTACTTTCAGTCCGAATGAAGAAAAGCTGTCAGTGATGAAGAGTTAAACTCACAGCACTATAAACACTCTCACACACTGAAGCGTCTGATCAATATGCAAACACACTCCACATCATTTACCTGAAGACAGCACACACACTGTCATTATGTTTGTGCAACAGCTTAATATAGATGTTTATTTACTTGTTGCATTATTTTGGGCTGAGCTAAAAAACATAAAAAAATAATAATGAGTGATTTCATAAAGACACTAAATGTTTTTGCTGGATTGTAATAGTTGAGAGCAGATGTGTTCAGCAGTGTGAGACGGGTGATATAACACCTGGTGTTTGAGCGTCGGTAACTCAGTGGTTGTTTGTACAATATCTCTCATAATTTGATACATATTAGCCACATTTGTCAGCTAGAAATATAACTCACCTGGACATGTTCAACACAATCTCAGATTCTGTGAGTTATTGTCAAACACAAAGAGTTCTGTTGTTGTAACTCAGGCTGGGGAGAGATGTATGAGAGATCATTTGCTGAAATAAGATCCACACAATCTAAATGTATGCAAGCATGTTCTTGAAGAACAAAGAATAATCAGTTTTGAATAAAGTGATAAATTTAAAGTAACAAAAAACATTGGATTATATTTCTTTAAGGACTTTAAATTTAATACAAAAACAACTGTCATGTAGTGATGGCAATGTCACTGCTGAAGCTTCGAAGCCTTTACGAATCTTTGGTTCCGAATCAATGGTTCGGAGCGTGTATCGAACAGCCAGAGTCACGTGATTTCAGTGAACGAGGCTTCATTACGTCATAACTCGCAAAACACTTCGAAATGTCAATGGTTCACCGTTGGGGGCGATGATCTCTGTCAACCCATGAATAACGAGGAGTCCCTGAGAACCAAATGAACAAGTGTCTGTGGGTTTTACCTGATCTCTGATCAGTTTTATATATTTGTAAACATTTTAATTAGACATTAGTATAAATAAAATGAATAATGGTAGTTAGAGTCTTATTGGCCTGTTTAGCTGAGCCATTCATAGAACAAACAAAACAAACAAAACAATTGATAAGATAACATATACACTTGATCATCTTATAAGATGGTTGGATAATTTTTTTGATATTATTATAATATATTATTATTATAAGATCATATTGCTTTCCTTAGTGTGTGTGAAAGTGTGTGAGCAGCTGCAGTTTCTGTTCAGTCACTGTGACTCTGACTGACGGAGGTTTTTGTACGACTCTTTATCACTGTGTGAACACATTTACACTGTTGATGACATGGAAACTCTGACAGTAATAATGTCCAGCATCTTCAGTCTGGACTCCACTGATGGTCAGAGTAAAATCACTGTTAGATCCACTGCCACTGAATCTAGATGGAGTTCCTGACTGACGGCGGTTTGTTAAATAAATCAGGAGTTTAGGAGCTTCTCCAGGTTTCTGTGAGTACCAGGCTAAGAAATCTACAATACCACTCCTGTACACATCACTGCTGGTTTTACATTTGATGTTCACAGTTGCTCCTGGTTGTTCTGCTGTTATTGAGGGACTCTGAGTGACGGTGATCTGTCCTCTACACTCTGAAACACAACAAGAAGAAAATACACTCAAAACTTTGACAATAAACTTGAAGAAATGAATTGATATCAAACTTGTGCTCCACAAACCTTGAGCAAACGCTGTGAGAGTCCAGATGAAGATGATGATGAAGGTCATGTTGATGAAGATTGGTGTGTGTGTCAGTGATGAAGTGTTAAACTCACAGCACTATAAACACTCTCACACACTGAAGCGTCTGATCAATATGCAAACACACTCCACATCATTTTCCTGAAGACAGTCTCTCATTAACACACACAACACACAATCACTGAAGAGAACAGAGTAAAAATTTATGTTTTTCACTTATTTGATATATTTTGCTACAATAGCCAAAATGTAAAACATTATATAATTCAATTCAAGGCAAGGCAAGTTTATTTATATAGCACATTTCATACACAGTGGTAATTCAAAGTGCTTTACATAGAAGAAATTAAAATAATTACATAGATAATAAAAGAAATAAGAATAATTAAAACAGTTTAGAAAATAAAATACAGTGCAAACAGTCGGACGAACAGTGGCACAGTGCTCATTCAGTAAATGCAAAGCTAAACAGTGGTAATTCAGAGTGCTTTACATAGAAGAAATTAAAATAATCAAAAGAAATAAGAATAATTAAAACCGTGTCTGAGATGGAAGTGATTGAGCAGGTTTGCGGTGCCACTGGACCTAATCCAGGGACGTCCTCTACTGGGGTGGTGTCTCACACCAGTATAGCCCAATGGGCCCCCATAGAGCACGTTTCACTTTTGCTGTTTTAAACAAACAGCGAACCTCTATACTCTCCGTAGTATAGCTAATCTTCACTCGCCTCGTCGGAGTGAAGCTCTCCCGTTCCCCTTCAAAATCTCTTCCAATCAGACAGCCCTAAAAATTAATAAAATCTTCCTGAATCACAGTTTGGAAAAAAAATAAAAATAAAATAAATAAATACAGTGCAAACAGTCGGACGTATTTTTTATCAACCGGTAGCTATTATAGATCTTTCTTTTAAAAGGATCTTCTTACGACTTACATGTATCAACTTCCTTTTCTCTTTCAATCTTCTTACGACTTCCCTGTATCAACTTTCTTTTCTCTTTCATTTACTTGCACATTCTTTTCACTTTCCTTAGCCCTGCGTGCATTCACATTCTTGGCTCTTTCTCAGACTAAAACTTTAATATCGTCATTCAAATACTGTTCTACGAACAGTGGCACAATGCTCATTCAGTAAATGCAAAGCTAAACAGAAGTGTTTTGAGTCTGGATTTGAATGTGGCTACTGTAGGAGCACACCTGATCTCTTCTGGAAGCTGGTTCCAGCTGCGGCTGGCATAATGGCTAAAAGCGGACTCTCCTTGCTTTGAGTGAACCCTTGGTATTTCTAGTTGATGTGATCCTAATGATCTGAGTGATCTGTTGGGTTTATATTCAGTGAGCATATCTGCAATGTATTGAGGTCCTAGGCCATTAAATGATTTATATACCAGTAATAATACTTTAAAATCAATCCTAAATGTGGGGAATAAATGTATTCAGTATGTATTGAATACATTCAATACATACTGAACTGAATAAATTCAGTTCTGAATACATCTATTAAGTCAAACTTCAGTATATTAACCTGAATATCTGAATATGAGCAGATCCGGATCCAGACTCAAATCACTGAAGGTTTTCTATAGTAAAGAGCAGATTTAAACTTAAGCAGTGTACAGTGAGACATTTAAGATTATTTACCAATAATTGGAATATAATATAATATTTGGCTATATATTTCTATGAATCTATTACTGTAGTCTGCATTTACATTGCTTTAATATGTTACTATTATCACATCTCTGTCCCAGTGAATCCGGCATTTACACGTAATGTCACTTCAGAAACTTTGCAGCACTGGCCGTCGGAAAACAGCAAAGAGGAAAATCCAAGAATCAAACCCATAACACGGGAATAACAGACACAACGCTCAGAACTGCAGTTCAAACACTAAACAAGACTTCACAGGGAATGAATGTGAACACCGGACTATTATATATTGAGTTATGACACAATTATGACACAGAATGTGACAGTGGATGATAATCTGGACTAAGGATTATGGGGAATGAAGTGTGTGGATGTGTGTGTTTTCTGTGGTGATCGTCACACATGATACAAACATCTTCACTTTTATTAATGTTTATAAAATACATTTAAATATATATGGTGACATGCTGTGTTTAATGGAGGACAGGACCTGTTGGGCAATCCTTAATTTTTGAATAAATGTTTATATAATTGCTAATTCCTCCATACATATTAATATAAATTATTATCATCTGCTCTGAAAGTGAGGGATGCCTTTATATGATGCTGTTAATATCTGAATTATGAGGGATTAAATTAATAAATCATCGGACTTATTAAACTGATCAAGCAGAACATGTTTATGATTCTGATGCAGTTTAGAAAGAAGAATATATTACATCATAAATGCAGAAAATCAAAAATGTGGTGAAGGATTAAATATCCACTGAAGTGAAAAGTGAATTTCTACATAAAGGACGTAAGAGGAAAAAGGAGATAAATATGAATTCTGAAAAATCACAATCAAAAAGGTAAAAAACTGATGAAGCTCAAAAGATTGTGTTCAATAAGATCATATTAAGTGTGTGTGTGTGTGTGTGTGTGCTTTTGTTTATATTACATTGTGGGAACCAAATGTCCCCACAAGGATAGTAAAACCTGAAATCACCTCCATTGTGGGGACCAGCCAGCGGTCCCCATGAGGGGAACGGGTTAATAAACATACTAAATTATATTTTTTCGAAAATGTAAAAATGCAGAATGTCTCCTGTAAGGGGTAGGTTTAGGGATAGGGGCAGTGTAAGGGGATAGAATATACAGTTTGTACAGTATAAATTCCCATTTTTACCATTACGCCTATGGAATGTCCTCACAAGGATAGCAAAACCCCCTTGTGTGTGTGTGTGTGTGTGTGTGTGTGTGTGTGTGTGTGTGTGTGTGTGTGTGTGAGCAGCTGCAGTTCAGTCACTGTGACTCTGACTGACGGAGGTTTTTGTACGACTCTTTATCACTGTGTGAACACATAATCACCCGCACAATAACTGCCACTTGTTCTGCAATGGAAACTCTGACAGTAATAATGTCCAGCATCTTCAGTCTGGACTCCACTGATGGTCAGAGTGAAATCACTGTTAGATCCACTGCCACTGAATCTAGATGGAGTTCCTGACTGACGGGTGCTTGCATAATAAATCAGGAGTTTAGGAGCTTCTCCAGGTTTCTGTGAGTACCAGGATAATAAATAATAAGGATTACTGTAATAAACATTACTGCTGGTTTTACATTTGATGTTCACAGTTGCTCCTGGTTGTTCTGCTGTTATTGAGGGACTCTGAGTGACGGTGATCTGTCCTCTACACTCTGAAACACAACAAGAAGAAAATACACTCAAAACTTTGACAATAAACTTGAAGAAATGAATTGATATCAAACTTGTGCTCCACAAACCTTGAGCAAACGCTGTGAGAGTCCAGATGAAGATGATGATGAAGGTCATGTTGATGAAGATTGGTGTGTGTGTCAGTGATGAAGTGTTAAACTCACAGCACTATAAACACTCTCACACACTGAAGCGTCTGATCAATATGCAAACACACTCCACATCATTTTCCTGAAGACAGTCTCTCATTAACACACACAAAACACAATCACTGAAGAGAGTAAAAATTCATGTTTCTAATAGCCAAACTGTTAAAAATATATATAATTCAATCCAGTTCTGAATAAATCTACGAGACCAGCTTCAGTTTATTAATCTGAATATCTGCTGTGAGAATATTTTTACTGTAGTTGGATTGAAACGTTGCTGTTAATCCCCAAATTTGACACCGAATCCATGTGTGTGTTCCTGCAGTTTATGAGCAGACATGAGGATCACACACACTTTGCTTCATGGGTGTGCAGTTTTCCCCAGAGTCCTTCATCCAAACTCCTGTTCCTGGACGAGCTGAACTGTGTCTATAACTCTAGTAACGCAAACTCATATTGTGAGTGTATTCTCCACACTGGGGATGTGTAGTGTTGGTCTGAGGACTGAAGGAAAGAGGATCAGTGTCGCCAAGATCGTCCTCGAGACACTCGGCATCGTGTGTTCCTCTAATGTCAGGAAGCCTATGCATCTTTACTCTTTATCTCTGAGCATTTGATGTTTTGTGTTGATTATATTTTAATTATGTAATTGGCATGACACATTTAACTGACTAATAATCAGTTTGGGTTTATTCTGCTTTATTCTGTAATGATGAACTCTATAGATTACAGTAAGTAACAGCACAACTCTACACTAGTACCGGACTATAATCCAGTCTATATGTGGAGCAGAGGAGCACGACTGCAGCTTCAGAGATCGACCACACATCGGCATTAGTCATGTAGCCTATACTCACAACTGTAGATCAGTGTTCATTTTGGCAGACATTTTTGATTTAGTCTTAGGCTGCGTTTACACTTGGCATTAACATGCGACCTGTATCTGGATGTTGTCCACATACACAATGAAAAGACGAGTGTAAACGCGCTTCTGATCGGAATGTTATCCGATCAGCGTGTCCAGTTTCGGAGGGAGTCGAGGACGCATTGTGATCGGATCTCAGTGTAATGTAAACGCAATCCAGCCGTCGTGTGTGTGTGTGTGTGTGTGTATGTGTGTGTGTCTGCATTCACAGGTGGACGTCATTTAAATCCCCGCCCAGTGTCCCCACGTGCTGTCAGAAAATAATGGCCAGACGCAGTTTAGACAATAAATAAAATGTATTTGAACCTTAAAATAAACGTCAATATTTAAAACAGTTTATTTAGACTTACATGACACTGTGTGTGTCCTTTTTCATTTTAATTGTGCAACATTATCTGAACGAGGCGATCGCCTGTACAATCACAGCTGTGATCATGAGATCTTAATGAAGAGCGTACGCTGCTTTGCCAGAGGAATAATAGGAAAACACTTTTTATTTTTATTTATTTTAAATGTTGAATGTTTTTATTGTTTCAGCATGTTTATTAATCTCCCATTTCTGTTAATATAGTCATTGCATGCTATAACCTTAAACCCATATGATCGATGATATATGTAGTCTTTAGACACAAATTTTTATTATAATTTTTCTCTCAGGCCAATTCAATTAAGCTTATGAGAAATTAAAATGAAGGTAACAGGCTAGACGCTAATAATGGGTTTTCCGTTGCTAGACCAATCTAAACAGGGTGAGCGTTATTATAACTGTGTACGTGGGAAACTACGGCATAATTATATAAAGTCACCATTAGAAGTATTACAGTTTTTTTCAATCGCTAACAAGCACTTAACCATACTTCAGATACTTTTTCTAAACTCTTAACACAGACTCACACCTACAAAACACAATTGGCCAAATGGATAATTTTCTTCTCAAAAACAAATTTTGTTAAATATATACTAACTCTTCATTTCAAAATAGAACACATCTTTCTCTGCACACACTATCTTTACCAAAACACTGGACATCTGACTCAAAATGTAATTATTCTGTCAAAGAATAACACTTGATTTCACTTCACAAGGTACAGGCAGTCAATCAGAGTACACCAGATTTCAAAATACTGGCTATTGTTGACATTAAAAAAACTGCATAGACTTTTATGTTTCAGTTTTACAGGTATTTGCATGCAAACCATGCAATCCACCGTTTTTACCCGAAATTTCTTGGTTTGGGAACTGTATGTCCATGTACAGTAATGTTCACATTCAAAAGCATTCCAGTAAAAAGCAAATATTTTTTTTTTCTTTACTGTTTACTACAGGAGGTACAGTAGAAACATGGTAAGATAAAACAGAAAAAGTTTTACAGTATTGCTTACAGTGAACAAAATATCCATGAAACACACAAGAGCATTCTGAACAAAAAACAACAACAGCAAAAAGCCCAGATAAAAAGGGGGGGGAACTAAAAAAAGCACAAAATTACTGTATCTAATCTCTGTGATCTTTAGGGTTAGGCCACATGTTTTCATCAACATCACATCTGATATTATCTAAGGCGATGCACTTGATAAAATCGCTTGGTATGTCGGATCCACCCGTGGCAATCATGAACTGTAATGTCCCTGCAGCCAGCATCCATGGCTTCAAGCAGCATCCATGGGACATCTGGTCATGTGGCTGATGGTCATAAACCTTCCACCTCCATGCAGAAAATAACTGCTCTATGGGGTTGAGGAAAGGGTGGAAGGAAGAGACTTACCAGTCTTGGGTGGACTTCAAACAATGTTGTTATTGCTTGCAAATGATGGAAAGCCACATTGTCCCAGGTAATTACAAAGCTCCTCATGTTTTCACCCTCCTGATCCTGCTCTGGAACCAGGCGCTGGTGGAGATCATTGAGAAAGGCAAGGATGCGTGTCAATCCATGTAAAATGCAATACTTACCTGTTCGTTTGTTGAAAGATGCGTATAATGGATGCAACCGTTGACCACCTCAAATTGGGCTGGACTCTTTCACCAGCCTCTCTTAGTTAAAGACCGTGTTTGATTACATGATCAATGATAGTGGCACGAATTTCATCACTGACTACTGTTCTTGCAGCCCTTGGAATGCCACCACCACGCATTCCTACACCTCTACCTTGCCCTCTCCTTGGGCTTGCTCTTCTCCCTGGGCCTCTTGCTCTTGCTCTTCCTCGTCCAGACATTACAGTGTTTGTCCTTTTCTGTTTCTGTTTCCAAAAACATCACTCCTCAAAGTCCTCCTTTTACTGTATAAGTGTCAATGTAATAGAAAAAAAAGTAACCCCTGCCACTGAATCTAAGCCAGTCTAAGCCAGACTGGAATCAGCTGTGGTTGGCCCAATTTACCCAACATAAATCAGCTCTGTGACAATTGTTCAATTGTTTGTTTGTTATCAGCTGAGATATATTGTTTTTGAACTGATATCATTGCAGAATCAGATGTTTTTATACTGTACTCTAAGGTTTGGAATATTGTTTTTGCTATTGTGGGATGTTGTGTGTTAACATTCGTAAATACTACAAAAACAATCCATAATTTTGTTGGGAGGTATAGCTTGTCTGCATAAAAATGTAAGCATTGTGGAAATGTGTTCACTGACTGCATATTGTGTGAAAACGACATGAAATGTGTGAATGGTATGGCCACAAAAGACCGATGCTGTGCTAATTGTATTTAGAGTTTTGGAAATGTGACAACTGGCTGGACAAACGCTTGTTAGCGACTGAAAAAAACTGTAAGATGGTCAGTTCTATGGTAATGGTCGTGGCCTCTGGTTAGATATAATCTTACGTTCATTACGTGTGATCTATCAGTCTCAGATCTATGGAGACTAAATAACTGATTAAACTGATCAAGCAGGACATATTTAAGATGCTGGAGATTCAGTTTAGAAAGAAGAATATATGAAATCATAAATGCAGAAAATCTAAAAAAAATGTGGTGAAGGATTGAAAAATATCCACTGAAGTGAAAAACAAAAGTGACTGAATTTCTACATGAAGGATGTAATAGGAAACAGGAGATAAAGATGAATTCTGAAAAATCACAAACAAAAAGGTCAAAAACTGATGAAGCTCAAGAGAGTGTGTTCAATAAGATCATGTGTGTGTGTGTGTGTGTGTGAGCAGCTGCAGTTCAGTCACTGTGACTCTGACTGACGGAGGTTTTTGTACGACTCTTTATCACTGTGTGAACACATCTTTACTGTTGATGCTGTGTAAACTCTGACAGTAATAATGTCCAGCATCTTCAGTCTGGACTCCACTGATGGTCAGAGTGAAATCACTGTTAGATCCACTGCCACCGAATCTAGATGGAGTTCCTGACTCGAGGGTGCTTGCATAATAAATCAGGAGTTTAGGAGCTTCTCCAGGTTTCTGTGAGTACCAGGATAAACAATCTCCACCGAACACATCACTGCTGGTTTTACATTTGATGTTCACAGTTGCTCCTGGTTGTTCTGCTGTTATTGAGGGACTCTGAGTGACGGTGATCTGTCCTCTACACTCTGAAACACAACAAGAAGAAAATACACTCAAAACTTTGACAATAAACTTGAAGAAATGAATTGATATCAAACTTGTGCTCCACAAACCTTGAGCAAACGCTGTGAGAGTCCAGATGAAGATGATGATGAAGGTCATGTTGATGAAGATTGGTGTGTGTGTCAGTGATGAAGTGTTAAACTCACAGCACTATAAACACTCTCACACACTGAAGCGTCTGATCAATATGCAAACACACTCCACATCATTTACCTGAAGACAGCACACACACTGTCATTATGTTTGTGCAACAGCTTAATATAGATGCTTATTTACTTGTTTCATTATTTTGGGCTGATCTATATAAACAACAACAAAAATCAATAATGAGTGATTTCATAAAGACACTAAATGTTTTTGCTTGATTGTAATAGTTGAGAGCAGATGTGTTCAGCAGTGTGAGACGGGTGATATAACACCTGGTGTTTGAGCGTCGGTAACTCAGTGGTTGTTTGTAATATATCTCTCAAATACATGTTATCTACATTTGTCTGCTAGAAATATAACTCACTTGGACATGTTCAACACAATCTCAGATTATGTGAATTATTCATAACCATAACCCTGTTGTAACACAGGCTGGGGAAAGAGAGTTAATTTGCTGAAATAAGATCCACACAATCTAAATGTGCAAGTATGTTATTAAAGAACAAATAATAATCAGTTGATGATGAAATATAAGTTTAACTCGCTCACTTTCTCTGTTAGACTTCAGAGAAATGAGTCTGTTGAGGCGGTTTGTATAATAAATCAGGAGTTCAGGAGCTTCTCCAGGTTTCTGTAAGTTTCTGCTGAAATAGTTGATCCTGTTCCAGTTGTTCACCATTTTAATGTGTTTGTTCATATTCACCAGTTTACACTGAGGTTTATCAGGTCATGTTATCGACAGCTGCCAGTTTGTACCTTCTCGTTGCTTTGTGAATAAGTTTTATATAAAAATTCAGTTAAAAGCACAAATTAAAGTTCTTATCTTGGTCTTTCTTATCAGAGGCTTCTGATTGGTGCAGAGGAGGGAGAGGCGTGTCTAAACTGAACTGTTGATCAAGGTTATATTTAAAACAGCAAGATAATATAACACTCTTACTGTCTGCAGTATATAGTATGAATATAGTGCACAGTGAACCAATTACATGTTGGGACGAGATACTCAAATGAAATAACCATGGAGTATTGTGAAAATTAGGATAATAAAAGGCTACTAGTGCAAACTGAAATCACTCAGATCTCAAATGTGTCACTGATCTTTAAGAGCACAAAATCTCTTTCTGACCTTTATAATTATTAAGAGTGTCAGATTAATTTAGATGATGTTATTTCAGATCCTCCTTTGAGCAGCTGCAGTTTCAGCTTCAGTCTCTGTGACTCTGACTGACGGAGGTTTTTGTACGACTCTTTATCACTGTGTGAACACCCAGTTACTGTTGATCCAATGTTGACTCAGACAGTAATAATGTCCAGCATCTTCAGTCTGGACTCCACTGATGGTCAGAGTGAAATCACTGTTAGATCCACTGCCACTGAATCTAGATGGAGTTCCTGACTGGAGTTTTTTTGCAAATTTAATCAGGAGTTTAGGAGCTTCTCCAGGTTTCTGTGAGTACCAGGATAAAGCTTCATCCCCTTCACTCCATCTCTGCACATCTCTGCTGGTTTTACATTTGATGTTCACAGTTGCTCCTGGTTGTTCTGCTGTTATTGAGGGACTCTGAGTGACGGTGATCTGTCCTCTACACTCTGAAACACAACAAAAATACACTCAAAACTTTGACAATAAACTTGAAGAAATGAATTGATATCAAACTTTTGCTCCACAAACCTTGAGCAAACGCTGTGAGAGTCCAGATGAAGATGATGATGAAGGTCATGTTGATGAAGATTGGTGTGTGTGTCAGTGATGAAGTGTTAAACTCACAGCACTATAAACACTCTCACACACTGAAGCGTCTGATCAATATGCAAACACACTCCACATCATTTTCCTGAAGACAGCACACACACTGTTTTGCCCTTTAGTGTCTTTGCTAATAAACTTGTATTTATCATTTCCAGAAACACACTCATGATTTACTTCATGTTATTTTGTGTCGATCTTCTCGCTCTAAACACTTTTAATGCTCAGTTTCAGACTTTGATGCTGAGAGCATTTAATATCTGCAGATTTATATCATCATGATACTGTAACAGGTCAAAGGTCATCCAATAGAGAACGACCATCTACATCTGCCTGAAGATTTCATTATAAAGCAGGTCAACAGAATTTATATAAATGTGATGAATGTATTTTGGGAGTAATTATGAAACATGACAATTATTTCAGGCTTCATGTAATACATATTTACTTTTAAAGATGAACATTTTGTGGCTCTTTTTCGATCAATCAATCAGTTGATGTTGAGAAGATATGATGTCGAGTCTCATATCAGTGTGTGTGTGTGTTTGTGTGTGTGCGTGTGTGTGTGTGTGTGTGTGTGTGTGTGTGTGTGTGTGTGTGTGTGTGTGTGTTGTCTCTTTCTCTGCTGGAGTGTGTGTTCATTTGAGTGTGACGGAGGTTTTTGTACGGCGCTTTCTCTAGAATGAAACACTGTGGTACACTTTCGGTGGAGGAACTGAACTGACGATCAGAAACTGTAAGTCTTTCTTAAATTATCGAATAAAAACTTATGATGTGTGTGTTTTTAAAAGGAGGTTTAATGTTATTTAACAGCATTTGGCAAAAATATTCCTAATTTATTACAAAAACATATTATTGCAAAGCTTTTTGTTTTCTATTTTACAAATTGATTAGAAAGTTCTTTAAAATCAGTTAAACATTTTAATTATTGAGAACGGAACAAATATCATATTTTTGAAAGCATATCGTGATTGCTTCATAGAACTGATTTATATTTATGCATATTTCTTAAACTTGATACACTATAAAAAAATCTATAACTTATACGGTAAGAAAAATGCAGCTTTGTTTGCCAGACCTGTTATTTTCACTTCCAGAACTGTAAATTTAACAGTATTTTACTGTAATGTACCATGAAATGTCCAGTTAAATCTATTACAGTTTTACTGTGTACAGCAAAGGAACAAACGTTTATCAATTAATAATTTTTACTTGATTGATTTTTAAAATTACTCAATTTCTTTACAGTGTACATTCAGTAATAGTCAATATTGATTTAATGAATATTTTGAAACTAAACTCAGAAAAATTAAATGTTCTATAATTTAATTCTGAAAAAACCCCAAATGAGTCTATTTTTTAATTTATTTAATCATTTATTTAAAATGTATAATTCATATAAATGTTTTTAAATGTCATTTTTTCATTTTACACAAATAATTGAACATATTATTGCTCAAATTTAGTTCATTTCATGTATTGACTGCAGTACTTTAAAATCTATTAAATATTTTCTTCATATATAATTTTCAACAAAAGTTGTATAATGCGGACAAAATAAATATAATTTTTATAATTTTCATCAGACAAAAAGAAACAAAGCATTTTGAAAAATAAGCACGTTAATCTTCAAAGCATATTTCATATTGTTTTAAAATGTAATATATTGGTTGCAATATTATTGTGATATTATATTGAATGTAGTTTGTAATATTGTAATCTTTTCTGTCATATTCAAATTTAACTGCTATTACTTTTTGAAATCCGTGACACAAAAGTTTGATTATACGGATAAAATAATTTTTAGGCGTCATCATCAGACAGATAGATTTGAATATTTCATCATTTGAACTGAAATTTGCTGATAATTATGATTGTGAGAGTCTCAAGAATTTTTCAAAATATAGGCTACTATTAATAATGAATTGATTATTCAGAAAATATCAAATTACTGTAAGATCCGCTGTATATCATTATCATGTCTGCTTTACAGAACTGATTTATATTTAGAAGTACAGGATACATTTTTTTGTGAATATTGATTTAACTGAGAATATTTTTTAACTGAATTCAGGATATTTGTGATATTTCAGGATATTTGGGATATTTATGAATGAAAGCAGTTATGTAGAATTTCTGTAAAGATACAATTATTGTGATTTCTACTACATGACCATGTCTGACATCTAACTAACTGTGTGTGTGTGTGTGTGTGTTCCAGCGGGGCCCTCCGTGTCTCCCTCCGTGTCTCTGCTGATCTCTGGAGACTCCTCCGCTCTGCTCTGCCTGCTCGGCTCTTACTCTCCACAGGGGGCGACGGTGAGCTGGACGCTGGACGGGTCAGAGGTCACCGAGGGGGTTCAGACCAGCGCAGAGAGCGAGCGGGGCGGTCTCTACAGTCGCAGCAGCGTCCTGAGCCTCAGCAAAGCACGCTGGGAAGCCGCAGAGCGCTTGGTCTGCAGAGCAACACATGCCGGAGCCGCTCACGAGGCCTCGTTCCTCAAGAGCTCCGAGTGCTGATGTTTCTCCAGTGAACACCAGCGGATCTGAGCGGCACGTGATCTACAGCTCAATACTGAAGCCGTCTGCCAATGTGCTGCCATTGCTGTTCATTCAATAAAGCTTCATCTGAACGCCGCACATGTGTGTGTGACTGCATCATTGATCAGTGTGTCGTTCCTCCAAAGTCCTGCACTAAAGTTTCAGCGGCTTTTGATTATTGTGATTAGCGGTGTAACAATATCAAATCTCACAATATATCGCAATACAAAAATGCATCGATATGTCGTGGATAGTGACAATATGTATCGTATCGTTCACCCAACATGAAAAAATTCAAGTTTACAGGGTTTTCGTGTCACTTCTACATTAAACTACTGTATATAATGTTGAATATAATATAATAATGCAATGGGGGAATATTTGTGGGTCCTGAAAATGCCAAATGTCTGATGTTACCAGTAAAAAGTGGCCGACATTATTTTAAATATATCTAGTCAGAGATCAAGCATATTCGTCTGAAATAATTCAGTATTTTCATCTTCAGAATCATGAATATTGTTATTCTGGTGTCTCTATTGTCTGTGCTTTGGGTTATCAGCACCAAGTCTGTTCATTTACACACACACTGTTAAACCAGATTCAGCATTTTGATGGAGTATGGCAATAATATGGTATTGTGAGTGTGTGATATGTATGGAGGTGTCGCTACACCATAACTGTAATAGTGGAGAACAGCTGCATTCAGCAGTAAATGTGAAATGAAGCTCTTGGGGTTTGAACATGGTCACTGGAGACGAGCGGCTCTATTCTGAGACCATCACAGTCACTAAACCTGACAATGCAAATGAGATTTTCACCTCAAACTCACAGTTTCACTCTTTTACTGGTTCAGCGCTCTGAACTGGGACAGTTTCACTTCTGCTGATGGAGGGATGAGACAGTTATGAAGTTTGAGAGGTAGTTTATATGACTTGTAACTTATATAATGTAATGAGACTCTTCACTGGTAGATCATGTGTGACTGGACTAGACGTGTAAATCTTAAATAGTGATCGATTCAATTCAGGATTCATCGGATTTTGATTATTTTCAAGAAACATTTCTTTCTAATTCACAATGATTCAATTTACTATGAGATTTGACACAGTGTGCAATGCGCCTATAAAATACCTAGGATTTCCTTTTTAGTATTCCATATTTCATAATTTCAGTAAACTAATCCACATATTCAAATATTATCTGTTACATTCTAAGTCTCATATTCATATAAAAGAAAATGGTCCCACTTTATATTAAGTACAATGTACTTATTGTGTTCATGTTTTATTGTAAAACACTTTTGCTGCTATGGTGTGATACGGGTAAGGTCAGGGACAGGTGTGCTGGTGTGGTCAAGTTTAAGGATGGGTTAAGGTATAAGGGAAGGGTCAACAGTGTAATTACAAATGTAATTACATACATTAATTACAGCTGTAATCACATGAAGGTATTTAAAAAATATAAGTACAATGTAAAAACATGTATGTACACAATAAGTCCATTGTATCAAATTATTAATTTCAATGTAAATAGTAATAGTACTTAAAGCCACTTAATATAAAGTGGGACCAAGAAAATCGTCTGCATCCTAAAAGCCCTTAAATGTCGTCTCGCCCGAATAAACAATGATTTCAGGAAAACACAGTATTTAATCTTGTAAAATCACAGTGAAGTTTCCACACAATGAAGCGCTGTATTTCCGTGGCCGAGCAATAACATGTTTGTGAGTGTGTGAAGTGTGTTTGCTGGAGACTGAAGCGCTGTGGTGAGAGATCTGTCTTCTGCTCGTGTGAGAATCAGACGCATCGCAGGATTAATAATGAATGATCCAGAAAACAGTGAATGTTACAGACAGACTGACTGTGGGACGGTGGAGCGTCTGATCGTGTTAAATACGGTTTCTCTCTTTCTCTGAATCAGTTCATCTGTGACTCTGAACATGATGATCTAAACAGCGGCGTTATGGAAGATGATTAATAAACTATTCAAGCACCAACAACATCTTTATGATTCACTTTATAGTATGAGTGTATAATTAAGAAGTATAAATAATAAATAATAATCATGCTTTATAAAAAATACATTAACAACCGTATGAGAAACCATCAATTATCTAAAAGAAATGATCAAAATCATTTTATATAATCTTCAAAATTGAAAATTGAAATTAAGTTCAGCAAAATTGATATTAAGTTCATTTTTGTGTTTTTCACTGTTGAGTGTGTGTGTGTGTGTGTGTGTGTGTGTGTGTGTTTGAGCAGCTGCAGTTTCAGTCACTGTGACTCTGACTGACGGAGGTTTTTGTACGACTCTTTATCACTGTGTGAACACACCACCTCTGTGATAACTCTGACAGTAATAATGTCCAGCATCTTCAGTCTGGACTCCACTGATGGTCAGAGTGAAATCACTGTTAGATCCACTGCCACTGAATCTAGATGGAGTTCCTGACTGACGGGTGCTTGCATAATAAATCAGGAGTTTAAGAGCTTCTCCAGGTTTCTGTGAGTACCAGGATAACCAATCCCCAGCACCATCCCTGTACACATCTCTGCTGGTTTTACATCTGATGTTCACAGTTGCTCCTGGTTGTTCTGCTGTTATTGAGGGACTCTGAGTGACGGTGATCTGTCCTCTACACTCTGAAACACAACAAGAAGAAAATACACTCAAAACTTTGACAATAAACTTGAAGAAATGAATTGATATCAAACTTGTGCTCCACAAACCTTGAGCAAACGCTGTGAGAGTCCAGATGAAGATGATGATGAAGGTCATGTTGATGAAGATTGGTGTGTGTGTCAGTGATGAAGTGTTAAACTCACAGCACTATAAACACTCTCACACACTGAAGCGTCTGATCAATATGCAAACACACTCCACATCATTTTCCTGAAGACAGCACACACACTGTCATTATGTTTGTGCAACAGCTTAATATAGATGTTCATGTACTTGTTGCATTATTTTGGGCTGAGCTAAAAACAAAAAAAACAAAACAAAAAAAACAACAACAATAATGAGTGATTTCATTAAGACACTAAATGTTTTTGCTTGATTGTAATAGTTGAGAGCAGATGTGTTCAGCAGTGTGAGACGGGTGATATAACACCTGGTGTTTGAGCGTCGGTAACTCAGTGGTTGCTTGTAATATATCTCTCACAATGTTATACATGTTATCTACATTTGTCTGCTAGAAATATAACTCACTTGGACATGTTCAACACAAATTATGTGAGTTATTGTCAAACGCAAAGAGTTCTGTTGTTGAAAACTACCCAACTATTGTTGTAACACAGGCTGGGGAGAGATGTATGAGAGCTAATTTGCTGAAATACAGTTTTTTACAATAACTTTGTTACTATTTTCAGAACCTTGATGTCATTTTTCACAAGACACAAAACTCACAACCAATGATCAAAATCATTTTTCAAGACTCTAACCTTTTTCTCAATTGTTTGGATACAAAACACATAAAACTTATATAATTTGTTCATTCAACAAAAATCACCTGTTCAATATGACACAACTTGTCGTGGGCCTCGTTTGAGAGGTGGGGGGGAACGTGGTAGAGGACAAGGCCACGGACCAAGACAGCGGCAGCAACAGCAGAGTGTCCAATGAAATTCGGGCAATAGTTGTAGACCATGTCATAAATCATGGCATGACAATGACTGAGGCGGCTACAATGATACAACCAAACCTCAGAAGGTCAACCGTGGCCTCAATAATCAGAACTTTCCGGTAAGTTATCAGCATGCACTAAACATTATGCTACTCTCAATTGTCAAATGACTGCATACCAATGTGTATCGCAGAATAGGTGATGTGACCAAGTGTCTTCTTACTCTAATGTTCCCTGTAGAATTGTGACCAGGCCAAATAGTGGAGGCAGAGGCACAACTCTAACTGACCAACAAGAGCAGGCTGTGGTCGATTGGTTCGGGCCAGAAATAATATTCGCCTTACAGAAATTCACCAGCATATCTTGGACAATGAAGACATGTTCAACAATGTGGGATCCGTAAGTTTGCCGACTATTGCACGCATACTGAAAAGTCACCAGTTATCTATAAAACAACTATACCATGTGCCTTTCGAAAGAAATGCAGATAGAGTGAAGCAAATGAGGACTGAGTATGTTCAGGCAAGTTCAGTTTCAAGATGGCTGTTGTAAAAACATTCCCACAAATTTTACATTGTACCGTAATCTCTAAATCTCTTTAAAAAAATATATTTTTAGAGGGTGATGGAGCTGGATGCTGATGATGACGACCATCACAAATTCATATATTTGGATGAGGCAGGTTTTAATCTGGCCAAGACAAGGAGGCGAGGTCGGAATTTCATTGGCCAGCGGGCAACCATCCAAGTACCTGGACAACGTTGGGCCAACATTACCATGTGTGCAGCTATATCAGAAGATGGTGTGGTGGGACGCAGACCTCATATTGGACCATATAATGCAGCTCTCCTTGTCCCCTTTCTTGATGAGCTCGATCAGGTTTGTAGAGCTGAAGGTGTGACCAATGTCATTGTGTGGGACAATGTCAGGTTCCATCATGCTCATGTAGTGCAAGCATGGTTTCAGGCCCATGCACAATTTACCACCCTGTATTTACACCCATACTCTCCCTTCCTTAACCCAATTGGGATTTTTTTTCTCTGCATGGAGATGGAAGGTTCATGAATCATGATAGGCACCCTCATGAACAAGTCACTCTTCTCCAGGCCATGGATGACCCCTGCAATGACATCGCAGCAGACCAGTGTCATGGATCCGCCATGCCCGAAGGTTTTTTCCAAGATGTTTGGCTAATGAAAACATCCATTGTGATGTAGATGAGAACCTGTGGCCAAATCCACAACACAGAGTTGATGACAATGTAGAAGTTATCACTCCTGTTTTGTTTCTTACAAGCAAGCAAGTTGAGGAACACTGCATTTGATGTTTTACAGCACTGTCTTTTCTTTTCTATTTCATAGCTAGTTATTTTTGCTTTGATTCAAATAAATGTTGTGATTGTACTGTAGTGTTTTGCATCAATATATTATAAACTTTGTTCAATGATTCCACTGTGTCTGTAGTATTCTCTACTAATGCAGTACTTTTACAGAGATGTATTTACTGTACATGTGGTACCATAATGAAACCTGTATCACTTATTTTGTTCTACAATATTTACAGTAATGATTGTACGATCAATGACACAGTGAAACTATCGGTTGCTTGTGTGTGGGTGATCTATAGTTATGTTTCTATGGTATTGCACAATACCGTAAATTTGTTTTTTTGAACCAATGATTGTTCAAGTGCACGATTTCTTTAGATGTGAATGCACAATGCAATGTTTTGAACATTAGACAGCCTGTGTTACAAGTGATAACCGTTTTGAGTTTTGTGTCTAGAGTTGTGAAAAATGACATCAAGGTTCTGAAAATAGTAACAAAGTGATTATAAAAAACTGTAAATCATAAATGCAGAAAAATGTGGTGAAGGATTGAAAAATATCCACTGAAGTGAAAAACAAAAGTGACTGAATTCTACATGAAGGATGTAAACAGGAGATAAATATGAATTCTGAAAAATCACAATCAAAAAGGTAAAAAACTGATGAAGCTCAAGAGAGTGTGTTCAATAAGATCATATTGAGTCATTTATTCACAGTGTGTGTGTGTGTGTGTGTGTGTGTGTGTGTGTGTGTGTGTGTGTGTGTGTGTTTGAGCAGCTGCAGTTCAGTCACTGTGACTCTGACTGACGGAGGTTTTTGTACGACTCTTTATCACTGTGTGAACACATAATCACCCTCACAATCCCCATCAGAATCTGTTCTGCAATGGAAACTCTGACAGTAATAATGTCCAGCATCTTCAGTCTGGACTCCACTGATGGTCAGAGTGAAATCTGTTCCTCCAGATTCTCCTTTCCCACTGAATCGACTGAGACTCTCATCATTAAGTTCATCTACCCGATAAATGATGAGTTTAGGAGCTTCTCCGTGTTTCTGCTGATACCAAGCTAAATACCAGCTATATATCCCAGGATCAGTTTTACAGTTTATCGCGGCTTCTCCTCCTTCAGAAACATTCACAACTTCAGGCTGAGTCACAGAGATTCCTCTGGATGCTGTCGACAACAACATTATATGAGTTTATCAAATGAAATGAACATTAAAGACTCATAAAGGACAAGCTTTGACTTCTGTTACCTGGAATAAAAGCCGTCAGAATCCAGATGAAGCCGCTGAAGAGATTCATGGTGTGTGTTGGGTTGTACCGCGGTAAACAGCAGTGTGTTATAAAGTGTGTGAGTCTGAAGGCTATAAACACTCGAGCGCTGAAACACGTGCCGATGCAAAGCGACTCTGAGCAAAAACCAGCTGGAGGAAAACACACATGAACACGAACACATGCAGAAGAAACTGATCCAGTTTTAATGTGTTTTATTCTCATGATCCACTGGAGTGTGTTTTCACTTCTTTACACGTTTACAAATCATTTCTTCTTTATTCTGCACGAGTCTCTGTTCAGAGTTCAGACTTTCTGAAGAATCAAATGACAGAGTTTCATCACTAAAAGAAACGAGTATTTCACTGTGAACTCCACGAGAGGGCAAAGGTCATTCCAGAGGTCAAAGGTCATCAAAACTTATTCAAATGCTTTTAGGAATTGCTAATACACCCGATATTGTCAACATCTCTCAGAACATCTCTCATGTGCATTTGACTTGTTTATGGAGGACTCTTGACTCTCGAATATCAGTCGTTGATATCGACCATTGAGAACCTTCTTGTGCTAGTGTTTGACCCGTGTGTGTGTGTGTGTGTGTGTGTGTGTGTGTGTGTGTGTGTGTGTGGTAGTCATGTACACAGGTTTTAATCTGTTGGATTATTCAAAAAAATTGATTCCTAATGAAATTTGACTTGTAATGTGGAATCAAGTAAAGTATATAAAATGTGTGTGTGTGTGTGTCGTTCATCTCTTTCTCTGCTGGAGTGTGTGTTCATTTGAGTGTGACGGAGGTTTTTGTACGGCGCTTTCTCTAGAATGAAACACTGTGGTACACTTTCGGTGGAGGAACTGAACTGACGATCAGAACCTGTAAGTCTTTCTAAAATTATTTGATAAAAACATGATGTGTGTGTGTTTAAAAGGTTTAAGGTTAATTAACAGCATTTGGCAACATCTTAATTTATTATAAAAACATCGTATTTATTGTCACATTTTATTCTATTTTACTGATTGATTGATTGCATGTATTTATTTATTATATTGTCTGCAATATTATAAATATGATATTTGGTGATATTCAATGTTTTTTACATTCGAAACTGTAACTTTAACAAATGAAATATCCAGTTAAATCTATTACAGTTTTCACTATACAGTAAAGAAACAAACCATTTACCATTTTTTACCGTAGTATTTTACCGTTAAAATTACGATAATTTTTTACAGTGTATATTTAGTAATAGTCAATATTGATTAAATGGAGAATATTTTGAACCTAAATTCAGGATAGTGTCTGTGAATATAAGCCGTGCGGTGAAACTACAGTAAAGATGAGATGATTGTGTTTTTTACTGCTTTATAAAAATCATAATTGAAAATGGGCTAAAAATTACGATATATTTTTGGTATCAAAATATTTTTTTAAAAATACAGTTAATACTGAAATTATTATTTAAATTTGTTTTCTTAATCTTATATGAAGAAATCACATTGTATTAATAAATGTTCATGTGGACAATGTTTTTAAAAATTAGATTTAGATTAAAATGTTTTGTCTATAATTCTTGGTAACTGTAACTATTAAGGGCTTTTTTAAATGCATGACACAAAAGTTTTATAATGAGACAAAATAAATATAATTTTGTTGGAGATCATCAGACAAAAAGAAACTTAGTTGAAGATCATTTTGAAAATTGATCTATCAAATTTGCTGATGTTTATGTTTGTGAGTGTCTTAAAATACAATTAATATTGAAATGGTCAATTAGTTTTCAAGATCTTTTAACAACATCACAATTTAACCATAAATTTACTTGTACAATGTTTTTCAAACTCATTCTGGGGATCATTTAAAAATGTAACATGTATTTTTAAAGTCAAATGATCCTAATTTCTCCATGTGTGTGTGTGTGTGTGTGTGTGTGTGTGTGTGTGTGTGTGTGTGTGTGTGTGTTTCAGCGGGGCCCTCCGTGTCTCCCTCCGTGTCTCTGCTGATCTCTGGAGACTCCTCCGCTCTGCTCTGCCTGCTCGGCTCTTACTCTCCACAGGGGGCGACGGTGAGCTGGACGCTGGACGGGTCAGAGGTCACCGAGGGGGTTCAGACCAGCGCAGAGAGCGAGCGGGGCGGTCTCTACAGTCGCAGCAGCGTCCTGAGCCTCAGCAAAGCACGCTGGGAAGCCGCAGAGCGCTTGGTCTGCAGAGCAACACATGCCGGAGCCGCTCACGAGGCCTCGTTCCTCAAGAGCTCCGAGTGCTGATGTTTCTCCAGTGAAGACCAGCGGATCTGAGCGGCACGTGATCTACAGCTCAATACTGAAGCCGTCTGTCAATGTGCTGCCATTGCTGTTCATTCAATAAAGCTTCATCTGAACGCCGCACATGTGTGTGTGACTGCATCATTGATCAGTGTGTCGTTCCTCCAAAGTCCTGCACTAAAGTTTCAGCGGCTTTTGATTATTGTGATTAGCGGTGTAACAATATCAAATCTCACAATATATCGCAATACAAAAATGCATCGATATGTCGTGGATAGTGACAATATGTATCGTATCGTTCACCCAACATGAAAAAATTCAAGTTTACAGGGTTTTCGTGTCACTTCTACATTAAACTACTGTATATAATGTTGAATATAATATAATAATGCAATGGGGGAATATTTGTGGCTCCTGAAAATGCCAAATGTCTGATGTTACCAGTAAAAAGTGGCCGACATTATTTTAAATATATCTAGTCAGAGATCAAGCATATTCGTCTGAAATAATTCAGTATTTTCATCTTCAGAATCATGAATATTGTTATTCTGGTGTCTCTATTGTCTGTGCTTTGGGTTATCAGCACCAAGTCTGTTCATTTACACACACACTGTTAAAGCAGATTCAGCATTTTGATGGAGTATGGCAATAATATGGTATTGTGAGTGTGTGATATGTATGGAGGTGTCGCTACACCATAACTGTAATAGTGGAGAACAGCTGCATTCAGCAGTAAATGTGAAATGAAGCTCTTGGGGTTTGAACATGGTCACTGGAGACGAGCGGCTCTATTCTGAGACCATCACAGTCACTAAACCTGACAATGCAAATGAGATTTTCACCTCAAACTCACAGTTTCACTCTTTTACTGGTTCAGCGCTCTGAACTGGGACAGTTTCACTTCTGCTCATGAGAAATGAGTTATGAATAATAAATTAATTAGTTTGAGATGAAGGAGCTTGAAAAAGGCTCAAAAACATCGTTATGTTACTTATGATACACAATGACTTTATAAGAATTTAGAATAAGATATGTGTGCAATATAGTCTACAAAAAAAAACTACAAGACTGGAACTAGGCAAAATGTAATATTTTTGTTTGATTTTATGTCAGTTTTGTAGTTTTCTCTGATTCTGTGTACAGTTGAGTCTAACCCGTCTGTCACAGGACAGATCACAGTAATATAATTAATTTCAGTCATAAGTCAGTTTTGAGCACATGTGTAGATCCTGTGTTTGTCCTGTGTGTGTGTGTGTGTGTGTGTGTGTGTGTGTGTGTGTGTGTGTGTGTGTGTGTGTCTGACTGACAGAGGTTTTTGTACGACTCTTTATCACTGTGTGAACCACGCAATGCTCGCAGGCCAGTATAAAGCCAGACAGTAATAATGTCCAGCATCTTCAGTCTGGACTCCACTGATGGTCAGAGTGAAATCACTGTTAGATCCACTGCCACTGAATCTAGATGGAGTTCCTGACTGACGGGTGCTTGCTCTATAAATCAGGAGTTTAGGAGCTTCTCCAGGTTTCTGTGAGTACCAGGATAAATAATTTCCATTACTATCCCTGTACACATCACTGCTGGTTTTACATTTGATGTTCACAGTTGCTCCTGGTTGTTCTGCTGTTATTGAGGGACTCTGAGTGACGGTGATCTGTCCTCTACACTCTGAAACACAACAAGAAGAAAATACACTCAAAACTTTGACAATAAACTTGAAGAAATGAATTGATATCAAACTTGTGCTCCACAAACCTTGAGCAAACGCTGTGAGAGTCCAGATGAAGATGATGATGAAGGTCATGTTGATGAAGATTGGTGTGTGTGTCAGTGATGAAGTGTTAAACTCACAGCACTATAAACACTCTCACACACTGAAGCGTCTGATCAATATGCAAACACACTCCACATCATTTTCCTGAAGACAGTCTCTCATTAACAGACACAAAACACAATCACTGAAGAGAACAGAGTCAAAATCACTCTTTCATATCATTCAATCTTCTAATAGCCAAACTAAAATTGTATCATTTAAATTCTGAATACAAGATCAGACACACACACACACACACACACACACACACACACACACACACACACACACACACACACACACACACACACACACACACACACACACACACACACGAGTCTCTGTCAGTCACTGAATAACTGAGTTTGATTGTGAGTCACACATGATATAAACATGTTCACTTTAATAAATATAGTCAGTAATTTAGTAATGATGATCTTAATAAAGCAGGGGAAGTCAGTGAGTTTCTGCAGTGAGTTGGTGTGTTTGTTGTTGATGTGTTTGTTGTTGATGTGTTTGTTGTTGATGTGTTTGTTGTTGATGTGTTTGTTGTTGATGTGTTTGTTGTTGATGTGTTTGTTGTTGATGTGTTTGTTGTTGATGTGTTTGTTGTTGATGTGTTTGTTGTTGATGTGTTTGTTGTTGATGTGTTTGTTGTTGATGTGTTTGTTGTTGATGTGTGTGAAGGTCAGTTAGTGAAGCGTTCAGGAGGTTTTTCTTCTGCTGATATTAGTGTGTATCTCTGTGGTTCACGTTGAACAGCGGCACCAAACTGATGATGGCAGTAAGTAAATCATCAAATATACATTTAAAAAATAATTGCGATTCTCTTTCATACTTTTTTTTAAACACTTCCTTACTTTTTTTTTTACTTATTGAAGAAAATGGGCTTGAATGTACTATTTATTTTGGACTCTTATTTGTCTTTCTCAGTATATTCTAGTCTGTAAAACTGCTGCTCAATGACAGCTGAAGCTTTACTGCAGTTTAATCATTGCTTTAGGTTACAATGTCCCTCATCTGACCCGTGTGTTTCTCAGCTGAGGACCGTAGACCGGTTAGAGATGTCGTCTTCCTGCTGGATGCCTCGGGTGACTCTAGGAATGGGTTCCCTGCGATGAAAGAGTTTTTTGAAAGAATTGTGTAGAGATTCGAAAGTTGCTGAGAACAGAGATCGTGTTTCTCTGGTCCAGTACAGCAGAGATGCAGAGGTCCGTTTCTATCTAAACACGTACACGAGAAAGGAAGACATTCTTGATGTTGTTAGAGAAATGAGACACAAAGCAGGGCAACTCCTGAACTCCAGTCCATTAGAGACCGTGTCTTTACTGTCCTTTACTGTCACAGATTCTGATTCTGCTTCGCGGAGGACGGTCATTCGACAGTGTTGATACAGCAGCGTCTTCACTGAAAGAGCTTGGAGTCCTGACCTTCAGAATAGGATTGAGGGACTTTGATATCAGAGAATCTCATACAACCCCATTGCGCTCTGTCCGTGTCTGACGTCAGTAAACACGTTTCCACTGTCGGGCCAGAGCCGGGCGTGCTAGTGCGGGCCAGTCGCGTTTCCACGGTCACTTCCGGGGCTTGATCGGGCCTCGCCGGGGCTTCCTCGGGGCCAACGGCCAGGGTTTTCTGGCCCGACGAATACCTTGGTCCAAAGCGGGCCAGCTCGGGCTAGAGGAGTGGCTACGAACAGAGGCGGGGTTTACCTGAGTCTGGAGACGCCAGCGCCGGATGATTCTGTCAGCATTAAAGACTTTGAAAATTATTTACCTCAAAACTCACTTCATGTTTGAATGCCTTCTGTTTGTGATCCGATGTGGATTCTGATCACCGTATAAGGTAGAAATATTTATACGCGATGCAAAAGACTGTACGCTAACCATTACCACAGTTAAACATGGTAAATATGAATGCCTGAAGAAATCAGAAAAATCTAAAAGGCTATCACAATTACGTTTTTTATTTTATCTGTCAGTAGCCTACGTCTCGTCTCTATACCGGACTATCATAAAATAAAGCGACTTTTTTTCTGTTTCTCTGACTGAAAATATAACTGTAGCCTTAGGAGAGATGCTAAAGCTCTGACCTCAGGTCGTATTTTTGGTGGCATATTTGAAGAAATTATAATTCTTTCTAAATGTGATGTAAATATGTCCTGTAATACCAAATAAACAGAAACAGACATGACTGAATAATAAGTGTGTCCTCTTTCTTTTGTGAAATAGACCTAACAGTAGGCTACTTATTTCTGTGTGACTAATTTGCAATCTTGACACACATCGATTCATTATTATCAATGCACTATCACTTTTTACTGTAAACCTAGGTAAAACATCAATGCTTGAGTTTTAAATATTCAAGTAAACAACAAAAGTGCCAGCAAACGGTCGCTTTTATCACGTTTGTTTCGCTGTTTCCAGTGATATCTTTCTGATTAGTTTTCACTTTACAATAAGGTTCATTAGTTAACATTAGTTAACTACATTAGTTAACATTAACTAATAATGAACTGCACTTATAAAACATTTGTTAATCTTTGTTAATATTAATTTAAACATTTACTAATACTCTATTAAAATCTTGTTAACATGAGTTAATGCACTAACATGAACAAACAAGGAACAGCTTTATTTCTATTAACTAACATTAACAAAGATGAATAAATACTGTAACAAATGTATTGCTCATGGTTAGTTCATGTTAGTTAATACATTAACTAATTTTTAATAAATGAACCTTATTGTAAAGTGTTACTGTTTTCTGATAAAACTTCCATATGTTGGTGAAACGATGTGTGTGTGTGTGTGTGTGTGTGTGTGTGTGTGTGTGTGTGTGTGTGTGTGTGTGTGTGTGTGTGTGTGTGAGAGGCGTGTTACGGGAGATTTTGGGCCCGAGGCTATTAGCCCGACACGGCCCGTTTAAAGCCCTGGCTCGCACTGGCCCGAGGCTCATTCTCACATCGGCTTCAGTCGCTCTCGTCTGCGTCTGCCACGCTAAGGACTTTCATACAAGACTGTGCGCTTTATCACTTAGTCACGACTTTATTCAATCAAATTAAATAAAAGTCTAACTTTAAGTCTTTGTGTATTTTTTTGTGTGATTCATTGGATCAGGGCTTTAACTCATGAAAACACCTGCAGATACACATGATGAGAACATGAGAACAAATGATGAACCTCACAGATATAGAGTTAGTTAAATTAAATAAGATAAAGAGTGTTGTATTTAGCATGTAAAAATGAAAAGAAAGTTTTATATTTCATTCAATATCCATGAAAATCCTCACTGTTGAGTGTGTGTGTGTGTGTGTGTGTGTGTGTGTGTGTGTGTGTGTGTGTGTGTGTGTGTGTGTGTGTGTGTGAGCAGCTGCAGTTCAGTCACTGTGACTCTGACTGACGGAGGTTTTTGTACGACTCTTTATCACTGTGTGAACACATCTTTACTGTTGATATAGTGTAAACTCTGACAGTAATAATGTCCAGCATCTTCAGTCTGGACTCCACTGATGGTCAGAGTGAAATCACTGTTATATCCACTGCCACTGAATCTAGATGGAGTTCCTGACTGGAGGGTGTCTGTGTTATAAATCAGGAGTTTAGGAGCTTCTCCAGGTTTCTGTGAGTACCAGGATAAACAATCACCCTCACCAATAAAACTGTACACATCACTGCTGGTTTTACATTTGATGTTCACAGTTGCTCCTGGTTGTTCTGCTGTTATTGAGGGACTCTGAGTGACGGTGATCTGTCCTCTACACTCTGAAACACAACAAGAAGAAAATACACTCAAAACTTTGACAATAAACTTGAAGAAATGAATTGATATCAAACTTGTGCTCCACAAACCTTGAGCAAACGCTGTGAGAGTCCAGATGAAGATGATGATGAAGGTCATGTTGATGAAGATTGGTGTGTGTGTCAGTGATGAAGTGTTAAACTCGCAGCACTATAAACACTCTCACACACTGAAGCGTCTGATCAATATGCAAACACACTCCACATCATTTTCCTGAAGACAGCACACACACTGTTTTGTGTTTTAGTGTCTTTGCTAATAAACTTGTATTTATCATTTCCAGAAACACACTCATGATTTACTTCATGTTATTTTGGGTCGATCTTCTCGCTCTAAACACTTTTAATGATCAGTTTCAGACTTTGATGCTGAGAGCATTTAATATCTGCAGATTTATATCATCATGATACTGTATAACAGGTCAAAGGTCATCCAATAGAGAACGACCATCTACATCTGCCTGAAGATTTCATTATAAAGCAGGTCAACAGAATTGATATAAATATGATGAATTTATTTTGGGAGTAATTATGAAACATGACAATGAATTTCAGGCTTCATGTAATACATATTTACTTTTAAAGATGAACATTTTGTGGCTCTTTTTCGATCAATCAGTTGATGTTGAGAAGATATGATGTCGAGTCTCATATCAGTGTGTGTGTGTGTGTGTGTGTGTGTGTGTTATCTCTTTATCTGCTGGAGTGTGTGTTCATTTGAGTGTGACGGAGGTTTTTGTACGGCGCTTTCTCTAGAATGAAACACTGTGGTGGACTTTCGGTGGAGGAACTGAACTGACGATCAGAAACTGTAAGTCTTTCTAAATTATCTAATAAAAACTTATGATGTGTGTGTTTTTAAAAGGAGGTTTAATGTTATTTAACAGCATTTGGCCAAATTATTCCTAATTTATTACAAAAACATATTATTGCAAAGCTTTTTGTTTTCTATTTTACTAATTGATTAGAAAGTTCTTTAAATGAGTTAAACATTTTAATTATTGGAGAACGGAACAAATATCATATTTTTGAAAGCATATCGTAATTGCTTCATAGAACTGATTTATATTTATGCATATTTCTTAAACTTGATACACTATAAAAAAATCTATAACTTTTATGGTAAGAAAAATGCAGCTTTGTTTGCCAGACCTGTTATTTTCACTTCCAGAACTGTAAATTTAACAGTATTTTACTGTAATGTACCATGAAATGTCCAGTTAAATCTATTACAGTTTTACTGTGTACAGCAAAGGAACAAACGTTTATCAATTAATAATTTTTACTTGATTGATTTTTTAAATTACTAAATTTCTTTACAGTGTACATTCAGTAATAGTCAATATTGATTTAATTAATATTTTGAAACTAAACTCAGAAAAATTAAATGTTCTATAATTTAATTCTGAAAAAACAAAACAAATGAGTCTATTTGTTTATTTATTTAATCATTTATTTAAAATGTATAATTCATATAAATGTTTTTAAATGTCATTTTTTCATTTTACACAAATAATTGAACATATTATTGCTCAAATTTAGTTCGCTTCATGTATTGACTGCAGTACTTTAAAATCTATTAAATATTTTCTTCATATATAATTTTCAACAAAAGTTGTATAATGCGGACAAAATACATATAATTTTTATAATTTTCATCAGACAAAAAGAAACAAAGCATTTTGAAAAATAAGCACGTTAATCTTCAAAGCATATTTCATATTGTTTTAAAATGTAATATATTGGTTGCAATATTATTGTGATATTATATTGAATGTAGTTTGTAATATTGTAATCTTTTCTGTCATATTCAGGTTTTTTTAAAGTACATAATTGTGTCCATAATTCTTGGTAAATTTAACTGCTAATACTTTTTGAAATCCGTGACACAAAAGTTTGATTATACGGATAAAATCATTTTTAGGCGTCATCATCAGACAGATATAGATTTGAATATTTCATCATTTGAACTGAAATTTGCTGATAATTATGATTGTGAGAGTCTCAAGAATTTTTCAAAATATAGGCTACTATTAATAATGAATTGATTATTCAGAAAATATCAAATTACTGTAAGATCCGCTGTATATCATTATCATGTCTGCTTTACAGAACTGATTTATATATAGAAGTACAGTATACATTTTTTAGTGAATATTGATTTAACTGAGAATATTTTTAACTGAATTCAGGATATTTGGGATATTTATGAATGAAAGCAGTTATGTAGAATTTCTGTAAAGATACAATTATTGTGATTTCTACTACATGACCATGTCTGACATCTAACTAACTGTGTGTGTGTGTGTGTGTGTGTGTGTGTGTGTGTGTGTGTGTGTGTGTGTGTGTTCCAGCGGGGCCCTCCGTGTCTCCCTCCGTGTCTCTGCTGATCTCTGGAGACTCCTCCGCTCTGCTCTGCCTGCTCGGCTCTTACTCTCCACAGGGGGCGACGGTGAGCTGGACGCTGGACGGGTCAGAGGTCACCGAGGGGGTTCAGACCAGCGCAGAGAGCGAGCGGGGCGGTCTCTACAGTCGCAGCAGCGTCCTGAGCCTCAGCAAAGCACGCTGGGAAGCCGCAGAGCGCTTGGTCTGCAGAGCAACACATGCCGGAGCCGCTCACGAGGCCTCGTTCCTCAAGAGCTCCGAGTGCTGATGTTTCTCCAGTGAACACCAGCGGATCTGAGCGGCACGTGATCTACAGCTCAATACTGAAGCCGTCTGCCAATGTGCTGCCATTGCTGTTCATTCAATAAAGCTTCATCTGAACGCCGCACATGTGTGTGTGACTGCATCATTGATCAGTGTGTCGTTCCTCCAAAGTCCTGCACTAAAGTTTCAGCGGCTTTTGATTATTGTGATTAGCGGTGTAACAATATCAAATCTCACAATATATCGCAATACAAAAATGCATCGATATGTCGTGGATAGTGACAATATGTATCGTATCGTTCACACAACATGAAAAAATTCAAGTTTACAGGGTTTTCGTGTCACTTCTACATTAAACTACTGTATATAATGTTGAATATAATATAATAATGCAATGGGGGAATATTTGTGGCTCCTGAAAATGCCAAATGTCTGATGTGACCAGTAAAAAGTGGCCGACATTATTTTAAATATATCTAGTCAGAGATCAAGCATATTCGTCTGAAATAATTCAGTATTTTCATCTTCAGAATCATGAATATTGTTATTCTGGTGTCTCTATTGTCTGTGCTTTGGGTTATCAGCACCAAGTCTGTTCATTTACACACACACTGTTAAACCAGATTCAGCATTTTGATGGAGTATGGCAATAATATGGTATTGTGAGTGTGTGATATGTATGGAGGTGTCGCTACACCATAATTGTAATAGTGGAGAACAGCTGCATTCAGCAGTAAATGTGAAATGAAGCTCTTGGGGTTTGAACATGGTCACTGGAGACGAGCGGCTCTATTCTGAGACCATCACAGTCACTAAACCTGACAATGCAAATGAGATTTTCACCTCAAACTCACAGTTTCACTCTTTTACTGGTTCAGCGCTCTGAACTGGGACAGTTTCACTCTTTTACTGGTTCAGCGCTCTGAACTGGGACAGTTTCACTCTTTTACTGGTTCAGCGCTCTGAACTGGGACAGTTTCACTCTTTTACTGGTTCAGCGCTCTGAACTGGGACAGTTTCACTTCTGCTGATGGAGGGAGGAGACAGTTATGAAGTTTGAGAAGTAGTTTATATGACTTGTAACTTATATAATGTAATGAGACTCTTCACTGGTGGATCATGTGTGACTGGACTAGACGTGTAAATCTTAAATAGTGATCGATTCAATTCACGATTCATAGGATTTTGATTCTTTTCAAGAAACATTTCTTTCTAATTCACAATGATTTGATTTACTATGAGATTTGACAAAGTGTGCAATGTGCCTATCCATATTTCATAATTTCAGTAAACTAATCCACATATTCAAATATTTTCTGTTACATTCAAAGTCTCATATTCATATAAAAGAAAATCATCTGTATCCTAAAACCCTGTAAATGTCGTCTCGCCCGAATAAACAATGATTTCAGGAAAACACAGTATTTAATCTTGTAAAATCACAGTGAAGTTTCCACACAATGAAGCGCTGTATTCCAGTGCCGAGCAATAACATGTTTGTGAGTGTGTTAAGTGTGTTTGCTGGAGACTGAAGCGCTGTGGTGAGAGATCTGTCTTCTGCTCGTGTGAGAATCAGACGCATCGCAGGATTAATAATGAATGATCCAGAAAACAGTGAATGTTACAGACAGACTGACTGTGGGACGGTGGAGCGTCTGATCGTGTTAAATACGGTTTCTCTCTTTCTCTGAATCAGTTCATCTGTGAATCTGAACATGATGATCTAAACAGCGGCTTTATGGAAGATGATTAGGTAACACTTTAAAATACGGATCCTTCGTTAATGAATAACTACACAGGAACAAATGAGTAACACAATGTTAACAATCTAGTAACTACAGTTAACTAACAAGTAACTCTGATTAACGAATTAGTATTTAATAGCACACAGATTTAAGTGGTAGTTCACTAATAACTAATCAATAACTACTATTTTTCAATACTTCCCAGAGAAATAATGAAAAAAAATCACAATTCATGCAAAACTTAATAACTAATGCAGGAAAAATTACTAGCACTAACATTACTGCTAGATACTGTACACTAATTATAAATATGTAATAGCGTAGCAGACTTATGATTTGGGAAAGCTGTCAATAATTAGCCTGCTGTCTTTTAGAGAACTATTCATAAACTAAATAATTTTTAAGAATTGTTTTTATAAATGCACTTGTCTGGAACACTTACCCTGTGGCCGATTCTCCGGCATTCCTCTGGACTGGCTTTGAATAACTAGACTCATCATGGTGAGCACTGGAACATACTGAGTCATCAGCCATCCAAATACCAGTTATTTTATTATTTAACCTACTTCTCAAAAGTGTTTTTATGTATGTCTCTTTGCTCATATGTAGATATATATATATAAATATGTGTGTGTATATATATCCTGTGAATGATTAGATGATTCTACCCTTTCGGGTTGGCTCTTCATTAGTAACTACAGCATGGAATCATGATAACTAGTAATGACTCAAGTGTTAATGCATACTTCTATAGGACTTACAAATTATTTGGATCCGTATTCTAAAGTGAAGATCATGTTAACTAACTAGTAATGGCTCAAGTGTTTTATGCATACTTCTAAAGAAATTTTCTAAAAGTATAGTATTTAAAAGTTCACAAACAATATATCATACGCTTGAAATGACTTGTGTTTGGTATTCCTATAGAAGTATGTAGTAACACTTGAGTCATAACTAGTTAGTTAACATGATCTTCACTTTAGAATACGGATCCAAATAATTCATAATTCCTATAGAAGTATGTAGTAACACTTGTACACTAGTAACACATTATTTCTCTGGGAAGTATTGAAAAATAGTAGTTATTGATTAGTTATTAGTAAACTACCACTTAAATCTGTGTGCTATTAATTACTAATTCGTTAATCAGAGTTACTTGTTAGTTAACTGTAGTTACTAGATTGTTAACATTGTGTTACTCATTTGTTCCTGTGTAGTTATTCATTAACGAAGGATCCGTATTTTAAAGTGTTACCGATGATTAATAAACTATTCAAGCAACAACATCTTTATGATTCACTTTAGTTTACAGTATGAGTGTATGATTAGGAAGAACAAATAATCATGCTTTATAAAAACAAATGAACAACAATATACGAGAATATATAAACCATCAATTATCTGAAAAAATATTATCAAAATAATTTCTTCAGTAATATAAATAAAGTGCAGCAAAATTAATATTAAGTTTATATTTGTGTTTCTGTTGAGTGTGTGTGTGTGTGTGTGTGTGTGTGTGTGTGTGTGTGTGTGTGTGTGTTTGAGCAGCTGCAGTTTCAGTTTCTGTGACTCTGACTGACGGAGGTTTTTGTACGACTCTTTATCACTGTGTGAACCACCGAATGCTCTCAGGATAGTAGAAACTCTGACAGTAATAATGTCCAGCATCTTCAGTCTGGACTCCACTGATGGTCAGAGTGAAATCACTGTTAGATCCACTGCCACTGAATCTAGATGGAGTTCCTGACTCGAGGCGGTTTGCATAATAAATCAGGAGTTTAGGAGCTTCTCCAGGTTTCTGTGAGTACCAGGATAAACAATCTCCACCGTGCACATTACTGCTGGTTGTACATTTGATGTTCACAGTTGCTCCTGGTTGTTCTGCTGTTATTGAGGGACTCTGAGTGACGGTGATCTGTCCTCTACACTCTGAAACACAACAAGAAGAAAATACACTCAAAACTTTGACAATAAACTTGAAGAAATGAATTGATATCAAACTTGTGCTCCACAAACCTTGAGCAAACGCTGTGAGAGTCCAGATGAAGATGATGATGAAGATCATGTTGATGAAGATTGGTGTGTGTGTCAGTGATGAAGTGTTAAACTCACAGCACTATAAACACTCTCACACACTGAAGCGTCTGATCAATATGCAAACACACTCCACATCATTTACCTGAAGACAGCACACACACTGTCATTATGTTTGTGCAACAGCTTACAGTAATATAGATGTTTATTTACTTGTTGCATTATTTTGGGCTGAGCTAAAAAAAAAACAAAAAAAACAAAAAAAAAAACAATAATAATGAGTGATTTCATAAAGACACTAAATGTTTTTGCTCTATTGTAATAGTTGAGAGCAGATGTGTTCAGCAGTGTGAGACGGGTGATATAACACCTGGTGTTTGAGCGTCGGTAACTCAGTGGTTGTTTGTAATATATCTCTCACAATGTTATACATGTTATCTACATTTGTCTGCTAGAAATATAACTCACTTGGACATGTTCAACACAAATTATGTGAGTTATTGTCAAACGCAAAGAGTTCTGTTGTTGAAAACTACCCAACTATTGTTGTAACACAGGCTGGGGAGAGATGTATGAGAGCTAATTTGCTGAAATACAGTTTTTTACAATCAATTTGTTACTATTTTCAGAACCTTGATGTCATTTTTCACAAGACACAAAACTCACAACCAATGATCAAAATAATTTTTCAAGACTCTAACCCTTTTCTCAATTGTTTGGATACAATACACATAGTAGTAGTAGTATTAGATTTTTATTGTCATTGTGCAGTAGTACCACACAACGAAATTTGCTTGTGCATCCTCTAAAAACAATGCTCACATTCATATACACATTCACACAATAAATATAGTTAAAATAACAGGGTATTAAACATTACACGTAAGTTCCATTACATAAAGTCCATTTCTATAAAGTGCAACTGTGCTGACTGGAAGATAGAGGTGCATAATTGTTCAGTTCTACGATGGCCCTTGAGATAAAACTGTTCTGCAGCCTAGAAGTGCGTGCTCTAAGAGCCCGGTACCGTAACGGTACATAAAACTTATATAATTTGTTCATTCAACAAAAATCACCTGTTCAAAATGACACAACTTGTTGTGGGCCTTGTTTGAGAGGTGGGGGGGAACGTGGTAGAGGACAAGGCCACGGACCAAGACAGCGGCAGCAACAGCAGAGTGTCCAATGAAATTCGGGCAATAGTTGTATACCATGTCATAAATCATGGCATGACAATGACTGAGGCGGCTACAATGATACAACCAAACCTCAGAAGGTCAACCGTGGCCTCAATAATCAGAACTTTCCGGTAAGTTATCAGCATGCTCTAAACATTATGCTACTCTCAATTGTCAAATGACTGCATACCAATGTGTATCGCAGAATAGGTGATGTGACCAAGTGTCTTCTTACTCTAATGTTCCCTGTAGAATTGTGACCAGGCCAAATAGTGGAGGCAGAGGCACAACTCTAACTGACCAACAAGAGCAGGCTGTGGTCGATTGGTTCGGGCCAGAAATAATATTCGCCTTACAGAAATTCACCAGCATATCTTGGACAATGAAGACATGTTCAACAAGATGGGATCCGTAAGTTTGCCGACTATTGCACGCATACTGAAAAGTCACCAGTTATCTATAAAACAACTATACCATGTGCCTTTCGAAAGAAATGCAGATAGAGTGAAGCAAATGAGGACTGAGTATGTTCAGGCAAGTTCAGTTTCAAGATGATTGTTGTAAAAACATTCCCACAAATTTTACATTGTACAGTAATCTCTAAATCTCTTTAAAAAATATATTTTTAGAGGGTGATGGAGCTGGATGCTGATGACGACCATCACAAATTCATATATTTGGATGAGGCAGGTTTTAATCTGGCCAAGACAAGGAGGAGAGGTCGGAATTTCATTGGCCAGCGGGCAACCATCCAAGTACATGGACAACGTTGGGCCAACATTACCATGTGTGCGGCTATATCAGAAGATGGTGTGGTGGGACGCAGACCTCATATTGGACCATATAATGCAGCTCTCCTTGTCCCCTTTCTTGATGAGCTCGATCAGGTTTGTAGAGCTGAAGGTGTGACCAATGTCATTGTGTGGGACAATGTCAGGTTCCATCATGCTCATGTAGTGCAAGCATGGTTTCAGGCCCATGCACAATTTACCACCCTGTATTTACCCCCATACTCTCCCTTCCTTAACCCGATTGGGATTTTTTTTTCTCTGCATGGAGATGGAAGGTTCATGAATCATGATAGGCACCCTCATGAACAAGTCACTCTTCTCCAGGCCATGGATGACCCCTGCAATGACATCGCAGCAGACCAGTGTCATGGATCCGCCATGCCCGAAGGTTTTTTCCAAGATGTTTGGCTAATGTAAACATCCATTGTGATGTAGATGAGAACCTCTGGCCAAATCCACAACACAGAGTTGATGACAATGTAGAAGTTATCACTCCTGTTTTGTTTCTTACAGAACAAGCAAGCAAGTTGAGGAACACTGCATTTGATGTTTTACAGCACTGTCTTTTCTTTTCTATTTCATAGCTAGTTATTTTTGCTTTGATTCAAATAAATGTTGTGATTGTACTGTAGTGTTTTGCATCAATATATTATAAACTTTGTTCAATGATTCCACTGTGTCTGTAGTATTCTCTCTACTGCAGTACTTTTACAGAGATGTATTTACTGTACATGTGGAACCATAATGAAACCTGTATCACTTATTTTGTTCTACAATATTTACAGTAATGATTGTACGATCAATGACACAGTGAAACTATCGGTTGCTTGTGTGTGGGTGATCTATAGTTATGTTTCAATGGTATTGCACAATACCCTACATTTGTTTTTTGAACCAATGATTGTTCAAGTGCACGATTTCTTTAGATGTGAATGCACAATGCAATGTTTTGAACATTAGACAGCCTGTGTTACAAGTGATAACCGTTTTGAGTTTTGTGTCTAGAGTTGTAAAAAATGACATCAAGGTTTTGAAAATAGTAACAAAGTGATTGTAAAAAACTGTAAATCATAAATGCAGAAAAAAATAAAAAAAAATGTGGTGAAGGATTGAAAAATAAGATCATATTGAGTCATTTCTTCACTGTGTGTGTGTGTGTGTGTGTGTGTGTGTGTGTGTGTGTGTGTGTGTGTGTGTGTTTGAGCAGCTGCAGTTCAGTCACTGTGACTCTGACTGACGGAGGTTTTTGTACGACTCTTTATCACTGTGTGAACGCATAATCACCACTGTCGGTCTCATGTATACTCTGACAGTAATAATGTCCAGCATCTTCAGTCTGGACTCCACTGATGGTCAGAGTGAAATCTGTTCCTCCTTTATCTCCTTTACCACTGAATCGACTGAGACTCTCATCATAGAGATCATTTACTCCAGTAATGATGAGTTTAGGAGCTTCTCCGTGTTTCTGCTGATACCAAGCTAAACCCCAGCTATATATCCCAGGATCAGTTTTACAGTTTATAGCGGCTTCTCCTCCTTCAGAAACATTCACAACTTCAGGCTGAGTCACAGAGATTCCTTTGGATGCTGTCGACAACAACATTATATGAGTTTATCAAATGAAATGAACATTAAAGACTCATAAAGGACAAGCTTTGGCTTCTGTTACCTGGAATAAAAGCCGTCAGAATCCAGATGAAGCCGCCCGGTCTCACCCCAAAACGTCACATACTGACGCGTCTTGACCATTCGGCAACATACGACGAAAAAGGTACCCTTTAACGTCCATATGAGACGCAGTTATAAGCGCACCAGCAGCGCCTTCTAGCGGTACCCTACCGCATACCTAAACCCAACCATTCCCGAATCGTCACATATGGACGTTAAAGGGTACCTTTTTCGTCGTATGTTGCCGAATGGTCAAGACGCGTCAGTATGTGACGTTTTGGGGTGAGACTGTGTTAGCTGAAGAGATTCATGGTGTGTGTTGGGTTGTACCGCGGTAAACAGCAGTGTGTTATAAAGTGTGTGAGTCTGAAGGCTATAAACACTCGAGCGCTGAAACACGTGCCGATGCAAAGCGACTCTGAGCAAAAACCAGCCGGAGGAAAACACACATGAACACGAACACATGCAGAAGAAACTGATCCAGTTTTAATGTGTTTTATTCTCATGATCCACTGGAGTGTGTTTTCACTTCTTTACACGTTTACAAATCAATTCTTCTTTATTCTGCACGAGTCTCTGTTCAGAGTTCAGACTTTCTGAAGAATCAAATGACAGAGTTTCATCACTAAAAGAAACGAGTATTTCACTGTGAACTTCATGAGAGGGCAAAGGTCATTCCAGAGGTCAAAGGTCATCAAAACCTATTAAAAATGCTTTGAGAAACACATGATCAACTCCAAATTTAGATGTGTAATGATCAGAGTCTTTCTGGTTATATCATTTATTTAGATTTAACCGTTTTCATGCATTAAGAGACATTTAGAGACAATGTGTGTGTGTGTGTGTGTGTGTGTGTTTGTGTGTGAACATACATTCATATTTATATGGGAACAAGTATGTGCAATATATGTACACAATAATTCATAATATTTTATATTTATTAATATATATGGTCAATGCATATATTGCAGTATATTGAAAAATATAAGCACTAGTTTCCCATATATGGAAATGTATTATGTAATAAATCTCATTATATTTAGCACTATATTCCCATATATTTTTGTTCTGTAAGGACAGGGACACTGATGGACTTTGTCTAGTTGTTTCTCTCAACGTATGTGTAGCAAGGTTGGATGTTATGGGAAGAAGGAGGCGGGAACCGGCGGACATTCAAACAACTTTAATAAATAAATAAACAAATACAAAATGAAAGTATAAGCCCGCAGTCCCTCGCAGACGACTGCTGACTACAGAAACAAAACACAACATAAAATCAGGCCTGATCCTCTCTCGATCTTCACTGTCGCCGCTCCTCCGTGAGAGTCATCAGTAATCACGCCACCGGTCTCGCGCCGCTCTCACGTCCCTCGACCTCGTCCTGCTCGCCACAGTATGCTTTTATTTCTGACCTCTATAATCTAATAAAGAGTTTAATTTAGTTTTATTTCAGATCCTCCTTTGAGCAGCTGCAGTTTCAGTCACTGTGACTCTGACTGACGGAGGTTTTTGTACGACTCTTTATCACTGTGTGAACATATTTACACTGTTGATGTAGTGGAAACTCTGACAGTAATAATGTCCAGCATCTTCAGTCTGGACTCCACTGATGGTCAGAGTGAAATCACTGTTATATCCACTGCCACTGAATCTAGATGGAGTTCCTGACTGACGGGTGCTTGCATAATAAATCAGGAGTTTAGGAGCTTCTCCAGGTTTCTGTGAGTACCAGGCTAAACGATCTCCACCGTACACATCACTGCTGGTTTTACATTTGATGTTCACAGTTGCTCCTGGTTGTTCTGCTGTTATTGAGGGACTCTGAGTGACGGTGATCTGTCCTCTACACTCTGAAACACAACAAGAAGAAAATACACTCAAAACTTTGACAATAAACTTGAAGAAATGAATTGATATCAAACTTGTGCTCCACAAACCTTGAGCAAACGCTGTGAGAGTCCAGATGAAGATGATGATGAAGGTCATGTTGATGAAGATTGGTGTGTGTGTCAGTGATGAAGTGTTAAACTCACAGCACTATAAACACTCTCACACACTGAAGCGTCTGATCAATATGCAAACACACTCCACATCATTTTCCTGAAGACAGCACACACACTGTTTTGCCGTTTAGTGTCTTTGCTAATAAACTTGTATTTATCATTTCCAGAAACACACTCATGATTTACTTCATGTTATTTTGGGTCGATCTTCTCGCTCTAAACACTTTTAATGATCAGTTTCAGACTTTGATGCTGAGAGCATTTAATATCTGCTGATTTATATCATAATGATACTGTATAACAGGTCAAAGGTCATCCAATAGAGAACGACCATCTAAATCTGCCTGAAGATTTCATTATAGAGCAGGTCAATATAATTTATATAAATGTGATGAATGTATTTTGGGAGTGATTGTGAAACATGACAATGATTTCAGGATTCATGTAATAAACATTTATTTTTAAAGATGAACATTTTGTTGCTCTTTTTCGATCAATCAATCAGTTGATGTTGAGAAGATAATGTCGAGTCTCATATCAGTGTGTGTGTGTGTGTGTGTGTGTGTGTCGTCTCTTTATCTGCTGGAGTGTGTGTTCATTTGAGTGTGACGGAGGTTTTTGTACGGCGCTTTCTCTAGAATGAAACACTGTGGTGGACTTTCGGTGGAGGAACTGAACTGACGATCAGAAACTGTAAGTCTTTCTAAATTATCTAATTAAAATTATTAAATTACACTCGGACAATTTAAGTTTTGAAAATCGAGAAGTTCTAGAAAATCATTTAAACATTTTAATTAATGCAGATCGGAACAAATATCATATTTTTGAAAGTGTATCATGAGTGCTTCAGATAACTGAATTATATTTATGCATATTTCTTAGACTTGATTTACGGTAAGATAAAAGTAGCTTTGTTCACCAAACCTGTTATTTTCACTTAAATTTAACAATATTTTACTGTAAAATTACATGAAATGTCCAGTTAAATTTATTACAGTTTGTCACTGTATACAGCAAAGGAATAACCGTTTACCAATTAATAATTTTTACCTTAGCATTTTTAGTCTTTGATTTGTAAAATGATGATAATTTTTTACAGTGTACATTTAGTAATAGTCAATATTGATTTAATGGAGATTATTTTGAAACTAAACGCAGGAAAGTGTCTGTGAATGAAAGCAGTGCGGTGAAACTACAGTAAAGATGAAATGATTTTGCTTTTTACTGCTTTAGCATCAGACAAAGAGACATTTAGTTAATGAGCATTTTCAAAATTAATCATTTAAACTATTAACTTTGCTGATTATTATGATTGTGTCTTAACAGAAGATCATAAAAAAGAAAAAGAAAAAAATCATAATTGAAAATGGGCTGAAAATTACGATTGATTGTGAGAATCAAAATAGAAGAATATTTTCTAAAATGCAGTTAATGCTGAAAAAAGTATTTAAATTTGTTTTCTACATCTTATGAATAAATCACAATGTATTAATCGATTTTCATGTGAACAATGTTTTTAAAAATGAGATTGAGATTAAAATGTTCTGTAACTTAATTCTGAGAAAAATCAAATGAGTAAATGTAAAATTTGATAATTTATATAAAAGTTTTTAAATGTAATTTTTCATTTTACACAAATAATTTAACATAATTATTATTGCTAACATTTAGTTCATGTCATGTATTGACTGCAGTACTTTAAAATATATTCAATTATTTCATATAGTTTTGTTTATAATTCTTGGTAACTGTAACAATGAAGTGTTTTTTAAATGCATGAAACAAAATTTGATAATACAAACAATATGAGTTTAATTTTGTTGGGTTCATACGACAAAAAGAAACTTAGTTGAAGAGCATTTTGAAAATTAATCATTTAAAATATTAAATTTGCTGATAAATATGATTGTGAGTGTCTGAATAGCAGAATATTTTCAAAATACAATTAATATTGAAATGATTATTTAAATTGGTTGTCTAGATCTTATAACGACATCACAATATTATCACCAATTTACTTGACAATGTTTTTCAAAATCATTCTGGGGATCCTTTAAAATGTAACTTGTTTTCTGTGTGTGTGTGTGTGTGTGTGTGTGTGTGTGTGTGTGTGTGTGTGTGCGTGTGTGTGTGTGTGTGTGTGTGTGTGTGTTTCAGCGGGGCCCTCCGTGTCTCCCTCCGTGTCTCCCTCCGTGTCTCTGCTGATCTCTGGAGACTCCTCCGCTCTGCTCTGCCTGCTCGGCTCTTACTCTCCACAGGGGGCGACGGTGAGCTGGACGCTGGACGGGTCAGAGGTCACCGAGGGGGTTCAGACCAGCGCAGAGAGCGAGCGGGGCGGTCTCTACAGTCGCAGCAGCGTCCTGAGCCTCAGCAAAGCACGCTGGGAAGCCGCAGAGCGCTTGGTCTGCAGAGCAACACATGCCGGAGCCGCTCACGAGGCCTCGTTCCTCAAGAGCTCCGAGTGCTGATGTTTCTCCAGTGAAGACCAGCGGATCTGAGCGGCACGTGATCTACAGCTCAATACTGAAGCCGTCTGTCAATGTGCTGCCATTGCTGTTCATTCAATAAAGCTTCATCTGAACGCCGCACATGTGTGTGTGACTGCATCATTGATCAGTGTGTCGTTCCTCCAAAGTCCTGCACTAAAGTTTCAGCGGCTTTTGATTATTGTGATTAGCGGTGTAACAATATCAAATCTCACAATATATCGCAATACAAAAATGAGTCAATATGTCGTGGATAGTGACAATATGTATCGTATCGTTCACCCAACATGAAAAAATTCAAGTTTACAGGGTTTTCGTGTCACTTCTACATTAAACTACTGTATATAATGTTGAATATAATATAATAATGCAATGGGGGAATATTTGTGGCTCCTGAAAATGCCAAATGTCGGATGTTACCAGTAAAAAGTGGCCGACATTATTTTAAATATATCTAGTCAGAGATCAAGCATATTCGTCTGAAATAATTCAGTATTTTCATCTTCAGAATCATGAATATTGTTATTCTGGTGTCTCTATTGTCTGTGCTTTGGGTTATCAGCACCAAGTCTGTTCATTTACACACACACTGTTAAACCAGATTCAGCATTTTGATGGCGTATGGCAATAATATGGTAATGTGAGTGTGTGATATGTATGGAGGTGTCGCTACACCATAACTGTAATAGTGGAGAACAGCTGCATTCAGCAGTAAATGTGAAATGAAGCTCTTGGGGTTTGAACATGGTCACTGGAGACGAGCGGCTCTATTCTGAGACCATCACAGTCACTAAACCTGACAATGCAAATGAGATTTTCACCTCAAACTCACAGTTTCACTCTTTTACTGGTTCAGCGCTCTGAACTGGGACAGTTTCACTTCTGCTGATGGAGGGAGGAGACAGTTATGAAGTTTGAGAAGTAGTTTATATGACTTGTAACTCATATAATGTAATGAGACTCTTCACTGGTAGATCATGTGTGACTGGACTAGACGTGTAAATCTTAAATAGTGATCGATTCAATTCACGATTCATAGGATTTTGATTCTTTTCAAGAAACATTTTTTTCTAATTCACAATGATTCGATTTACTATGAGATTTGACACAGTGTGATATGCGCCTATCCATATTTCATAATTTCAGTAAACTAATCCACATATTCAAATATTTTCGATACATTTCAAAGTCTCATATTCATATAAAAGAAAATCATCTGCATCCTAAAAGCCCTTAAATGTCGTCTCGCCCGAATAAACAATGATTTCAGGAAAACACAGTATTTAATCTTGTAAAATCACAGTGAAGTTTCCACACAATGAAGCGCTGTATTTCCGTGGCCGAGCAATAACATGTTTGTGAGTGTGTGAAGTGTGTTTGCTGGAGACTGAAGCGCTGTGGTGAGAGATCTGTCTTCTGCTCGTGTGAGAATCAGACGCATCGCAGGATTAATAATGAATGATCCAGAAAACAGTGAATGTTACAGACAGACTGACTGTGGGACGGTGGAGCGTCTGATCGTGTTAAATACGGTTTCTCTCTTTCTCTGAATCAGTTCATCTGTGACTCTGAACATGATGATCTAAACAGCGGCGTTATGGAAGATGATTAATAAACTATTCTAGCAACAACATCTTTATGATTCACTTTACAGTATGAATGTATGATTAAGAAGAAAAAATAATCATGCTTTATAAAAAATACATTAACAACCATATTAATAGATAAACTATCAATTATCAAAAAAAATGATCAAAATAATGATAAATAATTTCTTATATCTTCAGTAATATTGATGAAGTTCAGCAAAATTGATAGTAAGTTTATATTTGTGTTTTTTCACTGTTGAGTGTGTGTGTGTGTGTGTGTGTGTGTGTGTGTGTGTGTGTGTGTGTGTGTTTGTGTGTGTGTGTTTGAGCAGCTGCAGTTCAGTCACTGTGACTCTGACTGACGGAGGTTTTTGTACGACTCTTTATCACTGTGTGAACACCCAACTGTTACTGATCCTGTGTACACTCATACAGTAATAATGTCCAGCATCTTCAGTCTGGACTCCACTGATGGTCAGAGTGAAATCTCTGTTAGATCCACTGCCACTGAATCTAGATGGAGTTCCTGACTGACGGGTGCTTGCATAATAAATCAGGAGTTTAGGAGCTTCTCCAGGTTTCTGTAAGTACCAGGATAGAGGCTGATTACCCCAACCCTGGAAAACTTCAGGACTGGTTTTACAGGATATAGTAAATGTGTCTCTTAGATGAACAGATTTCTCTGCTGGCGTCTGAGTGACTGTCACTGATTCTACATCAAGAAGAATGAACAAACATTCAGAATTAAATATTTGGATTATATTTCTAACACAAATGATCAGTTAGAATATAGTTTATATTTCCTCACCTGTGAAACAGAAGCTGGAGAACATCCAGATGAAGATGAGGATGATGAAGCTCATGGTTGCTGTTGGTTTAGATTCTCAGTGTTCAAACTCAGAGATATAAATCCTCCTGAAGCCTGCGCTGCGATGCAAATCATCTCTATGTAAATCTGTGTATGGATTCCAACATAAATCATAACAGTGTTTAGGATCTTTTCCCATGTTACGAGTCATAAACATTTATTCATGTGTCTGAAGCTGCAGGCTTTCTGATTATTCAAATGACAGAGTTGCTACACTAATATGTCACTGTGAACTTCATTAGAGGGCAAAGGTCATTCCAGAGGTCATATAGGTCACCAGAATGTATTAAAATTGCTTTAATCATTAACAATGCATTGAGATGCATGATAGAGTCAGTAGTTTTGATAAAACAGTTATGATGAGTAATATCTTTATTATTGTCTTGATAAACTTCGAGGGAAAGATAAAGTTACTTGTAAAAGCTCAAAAACATGTTGTCAGTTTTGTTTGTTTGATTTGATATCAATATACAGACTGTTTTTTCTCTGATTCTTGAGTATATTAGAGTCAAACTCGTGTCACAGTCAGTTCTGAGCGTGCGTGTGTGTGTGTGTGTGTGTGTGTGTGTGTGTGTGTTTGTGTGTGTGTGTGTGTGTGTGTGTGTGTGTGTGTGTGTGTGTGTGTGTGTGTGTGTGTTTGTGTGTGTGTGTGTGTGTGTGTGTGTGTGTGTGTGTGTGTGTGTGTGTGTGTGTGTTTGAGCAGACCACTGATGCTCAGACTGAAATCTGTCCCATAATTTGCTCCACTGCCTGTGAATCTAGATGAGGTTCCTGACTGTCGTGTTGTAATGGAATAAATGAGGAGTTTAGGAGCTTCTCCAGGTTTCTGCAGATACCAGGAGAGACAGGAGCCACAACCATAAGAACGATCTCCAATTCCTCTGTTAGTTTGACACTTTATAGAAACTGTTCCTCCTTCAGCCGCTGCTTCTGAGGGAGTCTGAGTCACAGAAACCTGTCCTGTGATTTCTGTGAATGACATTTCATAAGATCATAAGTAAGTACACTTCTTAGAGTCAAAGTGTCCAGTATAAAATCTATATTGAACATGCATATAAATCACATCTTGAGTTATTAATAGAGTAAATGAACCTTGAACAGAAAGAATGAGAGTCCAGATACAGACGCTGATGATCATCATTCTTCTTCTCTGTGATTTACTTTCAGTCCGAATGAAGAAAAGCTGTCAGTGATGAAGAGTTAAACTCACAGCACTATAAACACTCTCACACACTGAAGCGTCTGATCAATATGCAAACACACTCCACATCATTTACCTGAAGACAGCACACACACTGTCATTATGTTTGTGCAACAGCTTAATATAGATGTTTATTTACTTGTTGCATTATTTTGGGCTGAGCTAAAAAAACATAAAAAAATAATAATGAGTGATTTCATAAAGACACTAAATGTTTTTGCTCTATTGTAATAGTTGAGAGCAGATGTGTTCAGCAGTGTGAGACGGGTGATATAACACCTGGTGTTTGAGCGTCGGTAACTCAGTGGTTGTTTGTAATATATCTCTCAAATACATGTTATCTACATTTGTCTGCTAGAAATATAACTCACCTGGACATGTTCAACACAATCTCAGATTATGTGAGTTATTGTCAAACACAAAGAGTTCTGTTGTTGTAACTCAGGCTGGGGAGAGATGTATGAGAGATCATTTGCTGAAATAAGATCCACACAATCTAAATGTATAATGCAGTGATTATATTCACCAGTTCTCATGAAACTTTATTAAACGGCTGCAGATTCAGTCGACAGTGAACTTGCTCTTGACCGTATTTGACAGATCCAATATGGCGGACGGCTGACATAGATCTCAATCATATCTCTGATCTATAAGAGCACAACATCTCAAAGCTGTGCAGAGATCAGTCAGTCGGTCGGTTTACACCATAGTTTATTCTCCTTAAAGAGATTATGAATATGAGGAAATTTAAAACAAATTCACTTGAGACTCTGGCACCCTTATGAAAAGAAAATATATTTCCCATATATGAATGATCAATATATTAAATGGTTTAACAGTATATTTGAAAATATACAGAATAATATATTGTGTTAATATATCACAATATATTGAATAATACATAAGGAAATGGCGCTTTTCATATATTGAAAAATATGTGACAATATATTATTAATATACCATAATGTATGTCATTTTATATTCAGTAATACTGAACTAGAAATCTGTTGTAACTCATTCTGTGTGTGTGTGTGTGTGTGTGTGTGTGTGTGTGTGTGTGTGTGTGTGTGTGTGTGTGTGTGTGTGTGTGTGAACATACATTCACATTTATACGGGAACATGTATGTGCAATATATGTACACAATAATTAATAATATTTTATATTTATTAATAGATATCCATGGTCATTGCATTATATTGAAAAAAAATAAGCACTAGTTTCCCATATATGGAAATGCATTATGTAATAAATCTCATTATATTTAGCAATATATTCCCATATATTTTGTTCTGGAAGGACAGGGACACTGATGTACTTTGTCTAGTTGTTTCTCTCAACGTAAACTTTTATTTCTGACCTCTATAATCTAATAAAGAGTTTAATTTAGTTTTATTTCAGATCCTCCTTTGAGCAGCTGCAGTTTCAGTTTCAGTCTCTGTGACTCTGACTGACGGAGGTTTTTGTACGACTCTTTATCACTGTGTGAACACATGTTTACTATTGATGTAATGGAAACTCAGACAGTAATAATGTCCAGCATCTTCAGTCTGGACTCCACTGATGGTCAGAGTGAAATCACTGTTAGATCCACTGCCACTGAATCTAGATGGAGTTCCTGACTCGAGGTTGTCGGTCCAATAAATCAGGAGTTTAGGAGCTTCTCCAGGTTTCTGTGAGTACCAGGATAAACGATCTCTACTGTACACATCACTGCTGGTTTTACATTTGATGTTCACAGTTGCTCCTGGTTGTTCTGCTGTTATTGAGGGACTCTGAGTGACGGTGATCTGTCCTCTACACTCTGAAACACAACAAGAAGAAAATACACTCAAAACTTTGACAATAAACTTGAAGAAATGAATTGAAATCAAACTTGTGCTCCACAAACCTTGAGCAAACGCTGTGAGAGTCCAGATGAAGATGATGATGAAGGTCATGTTGATGAAGATTGGTGTGTGTGTCAGTGATGAAGTGTTAAACTCACAGCACTATAAACACTCTCACACACTGAAGCGTCTGATCAATATGCAAACACACTCCACATCATTTTCCTGAAGACAGCACACACACTGTTTTGCCGTTTAGTGTCTTTGCCAATAAACTTGTATTTATCATTTCCAGAAACACACTCATGATTTACTTCATGTTATTTTGGGTCGATCTTCTCGCTCTAAACACTTTTAATGATCAGTTTCAGACTTTGATGCTGAGAGCATTTAATATCTGCAGATTTATATCATCATGATACTGTATAACAGGTCAAAGGTCATCCAATAGAGAACGACCATCTACATCTGCCTGAAGATTTCATTATAAAGCAGGACAATAGAATTTATATAAATGTGATGAATGTATTTTGGGAGTGATTGTGAAACATGACAATGATTTCAGGCTTCATGTAATAAACATTTATTTTTAAAGATGAACATTTTGTTGCTCTTTTTCGATCAATCAATCAGTTGATGTTGAGAAGATAATGTCGAGTCTCATATCAGTGTGTGTGTGTGTGTGTGTGTGTGTGTGTTGTCTCTTTATCTGCTGGAGTGTGTGTTCATTTGAGTGTGACGGAGGTTTTTGTACGGCGCTTTCTCTAGAATGAAACACTGTGGTACACTTTCGGTGGAGGAACTGAACTGACGATCAGAAACTGTAAGTCTTTCTAAATTATCTAATTAAAATTATTAAATTACACTCGGACAATTTAAGTTTTGAAAATCGAGAAGTTCTAGAAAATCATTTAAACATTTTAATTAATGCAGATCGGAACAAATATCATATTTTTGAAAGTGTATCATGATTGCTTCAGATAACTGAATTATATTTATGCATATTTCTTAGACTTGATTTACGGTAAGATAAAAGTAGCTTTGTTCACCAAACCTGTTATTTTCACTTAAATTTAACAATATTTTACTGTAAAATTACATGAAATGTCCAGTTAATTTAATTACAGTTTGTCACTGTATACAGCAAAGGAATAACCGTTTACCAATTAATAATTTTTACCGTAGCATTTTTAGTCTTTGATTTGTAAAATGATGATAATTTTTTACAGTGTACATTTAGTAATAGTCAATATTGATTTAATGGAGAATATTTTGAAACTAAACGCAGGAAAGTGTCTGTGAATGAAAGCAGTGCGGTGAAACTACAGTAAAGATGAAATGATTTTGCTTTTTACTGCTTTAGCATCAGACAAAGAGACATTTAGTTAATGAGCATTTTCAAAATTAATCATTTAAACTATTAACTTTGCTGATTATTATGATTGTGTCTTAACAGAAGATCATAAAAAATCAAAAAGAAAAAAATCATAATTGAAAATGGGCTGAAAATTACGATTGATTGTGAGAATCAAAATTGAAGAATATTTTCTAAAATACAGTTAATGCTGAAAATATTATTTAAATTTGTTTTCTACATCTTATGAATAAATCACAATGTATTAATCAATTTTCATGTGGACAATGTTTTTAAAAATGAGATTGAGATTAAAATGCATGAAACAAAATTTGATAATACGTCCAATATGAGTTTAATTTTGTTGGGTTCATACGACAAAAAGAAACTTAGCTGAAGAGCATTTTGAAAATTAATCATTTAAAATATTAAATTTGCTGATAAATATGATTGTGAGTGTCTGAATAGCAGAATATTTTCAAAATACAATTAATATTGAAATGATTATTTAAATTGGTTGTCTAGATCTTATAACGACATCACAATATTATCACCAATTTACTTGACAATGTTTTTCAAAATCATCCTGGGGATCCTTTAAAATGTAACTTGTTTTTGTGTGTGTGTGTGTGTGTGTGTGTGTGTGTGTGTGTGTGTGTGTGTGTGTGTGTGTGTTTCAGCGGGGCCCTCCGTGTCTCCCTCCGTGTCTCTGCTGATCTCTGGAGACTCCTCCGCTCTGCTCTGCCTGCTCGGCTCTTACTCTCCACAGGGGGCGACGGTGAGCTGGACGCTGGACGGGTCAGAGGTCACCGAGGGGGTTCAGACCAGCGCAGAGAGCGAGCGGGGCGGTCTCTACAGTCGCAGCAGCGTCCTGAGCCTCAGCAAAGCACGCTGGGAAGCCGCAGAGCGCTTGGTCTGCAGAGCAACACATGCCGGAGCCGCTCACGAGGCCTCGTTCCTCAAGAGCTCCGAGTGCTGATGTTTCTCCAGTGAAGACCAGCGGATCTGAGCGGCACGTGATCTACAGCTCAATACTGAAGCCGTCTGTCAATGTGCTGCCATTGCTGTTCATTCAATAAAGCTTCATCTGAACGCCGCACATGTGTGTGTGACTGCATCATTGATCAGTGTGTCGTTCCTCCAAAGTCCTGCACTAAAGTTTCAGCGGCTTTTGATTATTGTGATTAGCGGTGTAACAATATCAAATCTCACAATATATCGCAATACAAAAATGCATCAATATGTCGTGGATAGTGACAATATGTATCGTATCGTTCACACAACATGAAAAAATTCAAGTTTACAGAGTTTTCGTGTCACTTCTACATTAAACTACTGTATATAATGTTGAATATAATATAATAATGCAATGGGGGAATATTTGTGGGTCCTGAAAATGCCAAATGTCTGATGTTACCAGTAAAAAGTGGCCGACATTATTTTAAATATATCTAGTCAGAGATCAAGCATATTCGTCTGAAATAATTCAGTATTTTCATCTTCAGAATCATGAATATTGTTATTCTGGTGTCTCTATTGTCTGTGCTTTGGGTTATCAGCACCAAGTCTGTTCATTTACACACACACTGTTAAACCAGATTCAGCATTTTGATGGAGTATGGCAATAATATGGTATTGTGAGTGTGTGATATGTATGGAGGTGTCGCTACACCATAACTGTAATAGTGGAGAACAGCTGCATTCAGCAGTAAATGTGAAATGAAGCTCTTGGGGTTTGAACATGGTCACTGGAGACGAGCGGCTCTATTCTGAGACCATCACAGTCACTAAACCTGACAATGCAAATGAGATTTTCACAGTTTCACTCTTTTACTGGTTCAGCGCTCTGAACTGGGACAGTTTCACTCTTTTACTGGTTCAGCGCTCTGAACTGGGACAGTTTCACTTCTGCTGATGGATTCATCAGTTTGTTAATAAGATGTCTTCTTTATGAGTTACATGTTGGCTCATCACAACACACATATTCACATATGCGTATAAACAAACTTTAATCTTTAATATAAAAAACGAACAAATTATATTTCCACTGTACATGGATGTGTTAAATTGCACACAAAAAAAATATCATATGAAATGTTTAGATGTTGAAATGTTGATATTGATCCAATGTTTGAAAAAGCTGTTATATATATAACACTGTTTAATTACACAATAAATATAAAATTATTGGGATTTTTTTTTTTTTTTGATGGTGGCGGACTACACCTGTTTGCTAATCTGGTCTACATAATTCTATGTAAAGATATTAATTTAAATGATATAAATTTTCATCTGCTCTGAAATTGAGGGTTGTGTTTTGTGATGCTGTTACGTAAGTGAAGATCAAACGAGACTGAGTTTCCTCACGAAGGACTGAACATAACATGAGAAAAATGACTTCTGAAAAATCATGAGCAAAACTGTCATATACTTACGACGCTTAAACTTTTATATTATTATAATATATTATTATTATAATATTATTGCTTATTATAAGATCATATTGCTTTTCTTGTGTGTGAAAGTGTGTGTGTGTGTGTCTGTGTGTGTGTGTGTGTGTGTGTGTGTGTACAGTAAGTGTTTGAGCAGCTGCAGTTCAGTCACTGTGACTCTGACTGACGGAGGTTTTTGTACGACTCTTTATCACTGTGTGAACACATAATCACCCACACAAGAACTGCCACTTGAATCTGTTCTGCAGTGGAAACTCTGACAGTAATAATGTCCAGCATCTTCAGTCTGGACTCCACTGATGGTCAGAGTGAAATCACTGTTAGATCCACTGCCACTGAATCTAGATGGAGTTCCTGACTCAAGGCGGTTTGCTCTATAAATCAGGAGTTTAGGAGCTTCTCCAGGTTTCTGTGAGTACCAGGATAAAAAATCTCCATTGAACACATTACTGCTGGTTTTACATTTGATGTTCACAGTTGCTCCTGGTTGTTCTGCTGTTATTGAGGGACTCTGAGTGACGGTGATCTGTCCTCTACACTCTGAAACACAACAAGAAGAAAATACACTCAAAACTTTGACAATAAACTTGAAGAAATGAATTGATATCAAACTTGTGCTCCACAAACCTTGAGCAAACGCTGTGAGAGTCCAGATGAAGATGATGATGAAGATCATGTTGATGAAGATTGGTGTGTGTGTCAGTGATGAAGTGTTAAACTCACAGCACTATAAACACTCTCACACACTGAAGCGTCTGATCAATATGCAAACACACTCCACATCATTTTCCTGAAGACAGCACACACACTGTTTTGCCGTTTAGTGTCTTTGCTAATAAACTTGTATTTATCATTTCCAGAAACACACTCATGATTTACTTCATGTTATTTTGGGTCGATCTTCTCGCTCTAAACACTTTTAATGATCAGTTTCAGACTTTGATGCTGAGAGCATTTAATATCTGCAGATTTATATCATCATGATACTGTATAACAGGTCAAAGGTCATCCAATAGAGAACGACCATCTAAATCTGCCTGAAGATTTCATTATAAAGCAGGACAATAGAATTGATATAAATATGATGAATGTATTTTGGGAGTGATTATGAAACATGACAATGAATTTCAGGCTTCATGTAATACGTATTTATTTTTAAAGATGAACATTTTGTTGCTATTTTTCGATCAATCAATTAGTTGATGTTGAGTCTCATATCAGTGTGTGTGTGTGTGTGTGTCTGTGTCTGTGTCTGTGTGTGTGTGTGTGTGTGTGTGTGTGTATGTGTATGTGTGTGTGTGTGTGTGTGTGTGTGTGTGTGTGTGTGTGTGTGTGTGTGTGTGTGTGTGTTGTCTCTTTCTCTGCTGGAGTGTGTGTTCATTTGAGTGTGACGGAGGTTTTTGTACGGCGCTTTCTCTAGAATGAAACACTGTGGAGGACTTTCGGTGGAGGAACGTCTCGGTTACGGATGTAACCCTCGTTCCCTGAGTAGGGAACGGAGACGTTACGTCGAAATGACGACGAATGGGGTTCGCTTAGAAGCCTATCCTCTTCGAATATTAATAAAACGAGCCAATGGCAAGCAAATGCCATGGGTCTGCTGAATTTGCATAGCGTAACTCCGCCCCACAGTGTGGGTATATAAGGAAGTGAGCCGGCAACATGCAGATATGTTTCTTCGCTGAAGGAGCCAAGCTGAACTCAGGCTGTTCCAGCGGTACAGCGGAAGTGGCAGGAAGACGTAACGTCTCCGTTCCCTACTCAGGGAACGAGGGTTACATCCGTAACCGAGACGTTCCCTTTCGTAGTCACTTCGAGTTACGTCGAAATGACGACGAATGGGGTTCCCAGTCCAATCACGCCACCTCGGCTGTCTTCCAGTGCCCTGCGTAAGTCTGAGCTCCCTGTCGTGAGACTAGCACGGACGAAGGACTCCTACTTAACACAGGAATACCAAGGTACACTGGGAAGCATATCACAGTGGAATATGCAATCAGTGCCCGCCCGAAGGGGGGGGGGACTTAAGAAAACACATATGACCCGGAGGGGGGAGCATACGGAGAACACTGGGGTATCCAGCCCGTAGGGTGGAGTATTTCAACCCCAGGGGTGGCAGACTGGCTTGCCAAGGGAAAGACACATGCTCGAAGGAGGCTTACAGTGGAAATACACACGTGGGGGTCGCCCAGCGGGGGAACCATGCACATGGTGGCACCTAGCCAACGCGAAAGCTGCCGGAGGCATAACTCTGGCGTTGACGTCAACAGCGCTGGAGGAACTCAGGGCTTATCAGGCTCACCTGAGGAGAATATCGCACGTATCCAGTCCGTGGAGTGGAATGGCGAGCAAGCGAAGACACCTGAGCGGGTCCTAGCACCGGCTGGTTGAAGCGAGTACTCGGGAGGACACTGGCTCCACTCGGAGATTGTAGAATCTGGCGAATGTGTTGGGTGTCGCCCAGCCTGCAGCTCTGCAGATGTCTGTTAGCGAGGCGCCATGCGCTAGAGCCCAAGAGGAGGCCACACTCCGGGTGGAGTGGGCCGTCACACCAAGGGGGCACGGTCGACCTTGCTGCTGGTAAGCCAAAGCAATGGCGTCCACTATCCAGTGAGACAACCTTTGCTTGGAGAGAGCCCTTCCCTTCAGCTTCCCACCATAACAGACAAAGAGCTGGTCTGAGGTCCTGAAACATTGCGTTCTGTCTACGTAAGCACGGAGGGCGCGTACTGGACAGAGCAATGCCAAGGCTGGGTCTGCCTCCTCCAGGGGCAGCGCTTGCAGGTTCACCACCTGGTCCCGGAAGGGAGTGGTGGGAACCTTGGGCACATATCCAGGCCGGGGTCTCAGGATCACGTGAGAAAAGGCCGGCCCGAATTCCAGGCACGCTTCGTCTACAGAAAATGCGTGCAGGTCCCCTACCCTCTTGATGGAGGCCAGAGCAACCAGGAGCGCTGTCTTAATTGACAGGAACTTAAGCTCCACTGATTGCAGAGGCTCAAAGGGAGCACTCTGCAGGGCAGTTAGTACCACTGAGAGGTCCCAAGAGGGAACGAGAGGAGGGCGAGGAGGCTGTAGTCTCCTCGCTCCTCTCAGGAACCTGATGACCAGGTCGTGCTTTCCCACGGACTTACCATCAACTGCGTCGTGATGTGCGGCGATAGCGGCAACATATACTTTCAGGGTGGAGGGAGACAGCCTTCGCTCCAACCCATCCTGCAGGAAGGAAAGCACGACACTGATCGGGCATGATCTGGGGTCTTCTGAGTGAGAAGAGCACCAAGAGACGAAGAGGTTCCACTTCAACGCGTAGGCATGTCTAGTGGACGACGCTCTAGCGGAAGTGATGGTAGCCACCACCGCTGGTGGTAGGGTACTCAAACCTGCCTCGTCCCGTCCAGGAGCCACACGTGGAGGTTCCAGAGATCGGGACGAGGGTGCCAAAGGGTGCCCCGTCCCTGAGAAAGGAGGTCCTTCCTCAGAGGAATTGGCCAGGGAGGTGCTGTCGCGAGGAGTACAAGTTCGGAGAACCAGGTTCGGGTGGGCCAGTGCGGCGCAACCAATATGACCTGCTCCTCGTCCTCCCTGATCTTGCACAGGGTCTGTGCAAGAAGGCTCACTGGGGGAAACGCATACTTGCGGAGGCCCCGGGGCCAGCTGTGCGCCAGAGCGTCCGTGCCGAGCGTGCCCTCGGTCAGGGAGTAAAACTGGGCGCAGTGGGACGAGTCGTGGGAGGCAAACAGGTCTACCTGTGCGTCCCCGAACTGATCCCAAATCAGCTGGACCGCCTGGGGATGGAGTCTCCATTCTCCAGGAAGAGGCTGAAGCCGTGAGAGCTCGTCGGCTGCACAGTTCAGGTCTCCCGGAATATAAATGGCTCGAAGCGACCTCAGATGCTTCTGACTCCATAAGAGGAGGTGGCGGGCGAGTTGCGACATACGGCGGGAGCGTAGACCACCTTGTCGGTTGATGTACGCTACTGTCGCGGTATTGTCTGATCGGACTAGTACGTGCTGGTTCTTGAGCAGCGCCCGGAAGCGGTGCAGAGCGAGACGTACTGCCAGCAACTCGAGGCAATTGACATGCCATAGGCGGTGGGGTCCTGTCCAGGAGCCCGCGGCAGCATGTCCATTGCACATGGCACCCCAGCCCGTGGAGGAGGCATCCGTTGACACAACAACATGCCTGGAAACTCGTTCTAAGGGCACTCCGGCCCGTAGAAAGCTGAGGTTCGTCCACGGGGAGAAGGTCTGACGGCAGGTCGGAGTAACTGGAACTCGGAGCTTGCCCTGGTGCCATGCCCACCTCGGGACTCGATCGTGAAGCCAGTGCTGAAGCGGTCTCATATGAAGCAATCCGAGCGGCGTTACCGCGGCTGCAGATGCCATATGCCCCAGGAGCCTCTGAAAAAGTTTCAGTGGAACCGCACTCTTGCTCTGGATTTGTCTCAGGCAAGTCAGCAGTGACTGCGCGCGCTCGCTCGTAAGCTGCGCGCACATGGCGACCGAGTCGATTTCCATACCGAGAAAAGAGATCCTCTGCACGGGGCAAAGTTTGCTCTTCTCCCAGTTGACCCGAAGGCCCAGACGGACTAGGTGCCGGAGCACTAGGTCCCTGTGTTCGCAAACCTGGTCCCGAGAGTGAGCTAGGATTAGCCAGTCGTCGAGATAATTCAGGATGCGAACCCCGTGTTGCCGTAGCGGCACAAGGGCTGCCTCGACGACCTTCGTGAAGACGCGAGGAGACAGGGCCAGCCCGAATGGGAGGACCGCGTACTGGTATGCCTGCCCCTCGAAAGCAAACCGTAGAAACGGCCTGTGTCGAGGAAGAATGGAGACATGAAAGTAGGCGTCCTTCAGGTCGATCGCTGCAAACCAATCCTGTGGCTGCACACATTCGAAAATGCGCTTGGCCGTGAGCATCTTGAACGGAAGCCTGTGAAGGGAACGGTTCAAGACGCGCAGATCCAGGATTGGTCGTAACCCACCGGTTTTCTTGGGGACAATGAAGTAGGGGCTGTAGAAGCCGGACCTCATTGCGGCTGGAGGGACAGTCTCGATCGCACCCTTCGCCAGCAGGGTGGCGACCTCCGCTCTCATGACAGGGGCATTGCCACCGACCATAGTGAAGCGGACTCCCCTGAAGCGGGGAGGAGACCGCGCGAACTGAATCGCATAGCCGAGCCTGATGGTCCGCGCGAGCCAGCGGGACAGGTTGGGAAGCTCTAACCAGGCTCCCAAGGACTGTGCCAGCGGGGTCATGCGGACGACAGACGTCCCCGCGGGGGTGCAGCGAAGCGGAATGACCGGCCCGGACGTGGGTGGCATAGCGGCCCGGTGTGGGGGCACGGTCATTAGCCGCGTCCTGCCAGAGGGAGCCAGGGAAGGACCAGCGTTCCACGGGGGCGTGCTCTGGCAGGGGTCTGGCGACAGAAGGGGATGAGAGCGGCGGGGCCCGTGGGCGGCGCGCACTGTCATTCCCTTCTGGGGGCTCAGAGATGGGGATATCAGTTCTTACTTTAACCACATTAGGGTGCTGCCCACCCGTGGGTGAGCAGCGGGGAGTGGAGAACAAAGGATTCTCCCCCGGCCCTCCACCGGGGGAAGGAGTGGTCCTGCTACCATCTCCTGAGAAGAACTGATGGCCATCTCTGAGCAGCCCGTCTCAGGAGCGCCGCTTGGCCTGGCGTTTAGCGGGGCGCGGGGCTGGAGAGGGCTGGGGCGCCTGCCTGCGGCGTCCTCCACGACGCGGCCCGGGTGAAGGCTGCTGCTGGGGCCGTGCGGGAGGGGCGGGAGCCGCGGGAGGGCGCCCTCGGCGGCGAGCAGGCTGAGGCGTCTGAACCGACGGCTGGGTGGAGGCAGCAGCGGGCCGTCGGGGCAGAATATGACGAATAGCCTCAGTCTGCTTCTGGGCGGTTGAAAACTGTTGGGCAAAATCTTCAACCGCTCCGCCGAAGAGGCCAGCCTGGGATATGGGGGCGTCAAGCAGACGAGTCCGCTCAGCGTCCCTCATATCGGCCAGGTTGAGCCAGAGGTGTCTCTCCTGGACCACACTAGTGGACATCACCTGGCCCAGGGAGCGTGCGGTCACTTTCGTCGCCCGGAGAGCGAGGTCAGTGGCGGCACGCAGCTCATTGAAGAGCCCTGGGTCAGTCCTCCCCTCGTGCATGTCCCTGAGCATCTGGGCCTGGTAGACCTGCAGAGTGGCCATGGCATGCAATGAGGCGGCTGCCTGCCCCGCAGCTCTATAGGTCTTCGCCACCAGGGTCGACGAAAACCTACAGGCCTTGGAGGGGTGCTTAGGATCACCACGGGAAGAAGCACTCTGTGGACACAGTTGCATCGCAACAGAGCGTTCAACCATAGGCACCCCAGTGTACCCGTAAACAGCCGCCTGATCGAGAGGAGGAAAGGCGGAGGAGGTCGCCGAGCGATCACGGGAAGACAAGGGTGCCTTCCAGGACCTCGAGACCTCCTCATGCACATCCGGGAAGAAAGGCATTGGGGTTGGACGCCGACGTGAATCGGCGGCCGCGCCCAAAAACCAATCGTCCAGACGCGAGCGCTCGGGGCAGGGTGGCGGATTGCACTCTAACCCGATGCTCGCGGCTGCCCGGGAAAGCATGGCCGTCAGCTCGGGATCAGGATCGGGCAATGCTGACGCGCCCGGAGGCGGCAGCACAGCCGATCCCTCATCTCCCGAGGACTCCTGCCCACCTTGTGATGCTGTGATCGACATAGCATCGTCATTAGGAGCGCCAGACGGCGCACTCGGTCCGCCGCCGACCGTTGGCCGGGACTGATCGAGCGCATCATCTGGTCGGCTCGCGGGTTGCGGCACTTGAGAGGGGGATGTGGCCCGAGGACGAATCGTCGGTTGTTGTTGCCACACCGTCACCCTCAGGTCACCCTGGCCACCAGCCGAAGTACCAGCTCTATTACTAGAGGGGGTAGATCGGGGTGTGGATGAGGGGACTCTCACTCTTTCGAGATCACTGAGTCTCGACCGTAGTGTCGCGATGGTCATGTTTCCGCAATGAAAACATGAGTCATCCACAAGCGCTGCTTTGGCGTGCTCTAAGCCCAAACACGCAAAACAGCGATTGTGCCCATCTAAATCAGACAGCCAGTGACCACAACCAGAAGGGCACGGGCGATGCATCTTTAAAAAGACGTGCCACGCGCTTTGCTCTTTTAGAGAGAAGGAGAAATCCCCGCAGATGCTGAAGCGACCAGGGAGAGAACACACACACACTGGCAGATCACTGCTCAGATCGCAGGGAATGTGCACTCGCTGGAACTCGCTGTCACACCAACACCTGGAGGGAAGCTCGTCTCGAAGAGGAATAGAGATGATACTCAGGATGGCTTGTGGAGTGAAGGATAAACTTGGCTCCGAAAGCGAAAACATATCTGCATGTTGCCGGCTCACTTCCTTATATACCCACACTGTGGGGCGGAGTTACGCTATGCAAATTCAGCAGACCCATGGCATTTGCTTGCCATTGGCTCGTTTTATTAATATTCGAAGAGGATAGGCTTCTAAGCGAACCCCATTCGTCGTCATTTCGACGTAACTCGAAGTGACTACGAAAGGGAACTGAACTGACGATCAGAAACTGTAAGTCTTTATTAAATTATCTAATTAAAATTATTAAATTGCACTCGGACAGAGAAGTTCTAAAAAATAATTTAAACATTTTAATTAATGCAGATCGGAACAAATATCATATTTTTGAAAGTGTTTCATGATTGCTTCAGATAACTGAATTATATTTATGCATATATCTTAAACTTGATTTACGGTAAGATAAAAGTAGCTTTGTTCACCAAACCTGTTATTTTCACTTAAATTTAATAATATTTTACTGTAAAATTACATGAAATGTCCAGTTAAATTTATTACAGTTTTTCACTGTATACAGCAAAGGAATAACCGTTTACCAATTAATAATTTTTACCGTAGCATTTTTAGTCTTTGATTTGTAAAATTATGATAATATTTTACAGTGTACATTTAGTAATAGTCAATATTGATTAATTATTTTGAAACTAAACGCCGTAAAGTGTCTGTGAATGAAAGCAGTGCGGTGAAACTACAGTAAAGATGAAATGATTGTGCTTTTTACTGCGTTACCATCAGACAAAGAGACATTTAGTTAATAAGCATTTTAAAAATTAATAATTTTAACTATTAACTTTGCTGATGATTATGATTGTGTCTTAACAGAAGATCATAAAAAAGAAAAAGAAAAAAATCATAATTGAAAATGGGCTGAAAATTACGATTGATTGTGAGAATCAAAATTGAAGAATATTTTCTAAAATACAGTTAATGCTGAAAATATTATTTAAATTTGTTTTCTACATCTTATGAATAAATCACAATGTATTAATCGATTTTCATGTGGACAATGTTTTTAAAAATGAGATTGAGATTAAAATGTTCTGTAACTTAATTCTGAGAAAAATCAAATGAGTAAATGTAAAATTTGATAATTTATATAAAAGTTTTTAAATGTCATTTTTCATTTTACACAAATAATTTAACATAATATTATTGCTAACATTTAGTTCATGTCATGTATTGACTGCAGTACTTTAAAATCTATTCAATTATTTCTTCATGTATAGTTTTGTTTATAATTCTTGGTAAATGTAACATTGAAGTGTTTTTTAAATGCATGACACAAAATTTGATAATACGTCCAATATGAGTTTAATTTTGTTGGGTTCATACGACAAAACAAAACCTAGATGAAGAGCATTTTGAAAATTAATCATTTAAAATATTAAATTTGCTGATAATTATGATTGTGAGTGTCTGAATAGCAGAATATTTTCAAAATACAATTAATATTGAAACGATTATGTAAATTTGTTGTCTAGATCTTATAACGACATCACAATATTATCACCAATTTACTTGACAATGTTTTTCAAAATCATTCTGGGGATCATTTAAAATGTAACTTGTTTTTTTAAAATGAATTAATGGTGATTCCTCCATGAATGCGTGTGTGTGTGTGTGTGTGTGTGTGTGTGCGTGTGTGTGTGTGTGTGTGTGTGTGTTTCAGCGGGGCCCTCCGTGTCTCCCTCCGTGTCTCTGCTAATCTCTGGAGACTCCTCCGCTCTGCTCTGCCTGCTCGGCTCTTACTCTCCACAGGGGGCGACGGTGAGCTGGACGCTGGACGGGTCAGAGGTCACCGAGGGGGTTCAGACCAGCGCAGAGAGCGAGCGGGGCGGTCTCTACAGTCGCAGCAGCGTCCTGAGCCTCAGCAAAGCACGCTGGGAAGCCGCAGAGCGCTTGGTCTGCAGAGCAACACATGCCGGAGCCGCTCACGAGGCCTCGTTCCTCAAGAGCTCCGAGTGCTGATGTTTCTCCAGTGAAGACCAGCGGATCTGAGCGGCACGTGATCTACAGCTCAATACTGAAGCCGTCTGTCAATGTGCTGCCATTGCTGTTCATTCAATAAAGCTTCATCTGAACGCCGCACATGTGTGTGTGACTGCATCATTGATCAGTGTGTCGTTCCTCCAAAGTCCTGCACTAAAGTTTCAGCGGCTTTTGATTATTGTGATTAGCGGTGTAACAATATCAAATCTCACAATATATCGCAATACAAAAATGCATCGATATGTCGTGGATAGTGACAATATGTATCGTATCGTTCACACAACATGAAAAAATTCAAGTTTACAGGGTTTTCGTGTCACTTCTACATTAAACTACTGTATATAATGTTGAATATAATATAATAATGCAATGGGGGAATATTTGTGGGTCCTGAAAATGCCAAATGTCTGATGTTACCAGTAAAAAGTGGCCGACATTATTTTAAATATATCTAGTCAGAGATCAAGCATATTCGTCTGAAATAATTCAGTATTTTCATCTTCAGAATCATGAATATTGTTATTCTGGTGTCTCTATTGTCTGTGCTTTGGGTTATCAGCACCAAGTCTGTTCATTTACACACACACTGTTAAACCAGATTCAGCATTTTGATGGAGTATGGCAATAATATGGTATTGTGAGTGTGTGATATGTATGGAGGTGTCGCTACACCATAACTGTAATAGTGGAGAACAGCTGCATTCAGCAGTAAATGTGAAATGAAGCTCTTGGGGTTTGAACATGGTCACTGGAGACGAGCGGCTCTATTCTGAGACCATCACAGTCACTAAACCTGACAATGCAAATGAGATTTTCTCCTCAAACTCACAGTTTCACTCTTTTACTGGTTCAGCGCTCTGAACTGGGACAGTTTCACTTCTGCTGATGAGAAATGAGTTATGAATAATACATTAATTAGTTTGAGATGAAGGAGCTACTTGAAAAAGGCTCAAAAACATCGTTATGTTACTTATATGATACACAATTATTTTATATGAATTTAGAATAAGATATGTGTGCAATATAGTCTACAAAAAACTACTAGACTGGAACTAGGCAAAATTGAATATTTTTGTAGTTTTCTCTGATTCTGAGTACAGTTGAGTCTAACCCGTCTGTCACAGGACAGATCACAGTAATAGAATTAATTTCAGTCATAAGTCAGTTTTGAGCACATGTGTAGATCCTGTGTTTGTCCTGTGTGTGTGTGTGTGTGTGTGTGTGTGGGTGTGTGTGTGTGTGTGTGTGTGTGTGTGTGTGTGTGTGTGTGTGTGTGTGTGTTTGAGCAGCTGCAGTTTCAGTTTCAGTCTCTGTGACTCTGACTGACGGAGGTTTTTGTACGACTCTTTATCACTGTGTGAACACACCACCACTGTGATAACTCTGACAGTAATAATGTCCAGCATCTTCAGTCTGGACTCCACTGATGGTCAGAGTGAAATCACTGTAAGTTCCCTTTCGAAAGCTACAATCGATGCTGCGCTGCTTAGCGCATTGGGAACGTCTTTAATCGTGACCTGCTGTGAATATAGTGTGTAAACACGTCGATGAAATCGACCGGAAGTAATATAGCCTCGGTCGGTGACGTCAACGGCGCGCACCCGCGACGCGAGGCTATAATTAGATGAGCCGCAGGTGCATCGTCAGGTCTTTTGTCTTCAGAGATCTCTCTGTGTTTGGTGTGCAAGCATTTATCTCCTCTCTATCTACTACAGATCTTTGTTAGGAGTTATTTAGTTTATCACTGACAGTGTGCAGATTTTCTCTTTCTCATCTCTCTACGATCTAAAAAGGAGAAAGAGAAATGTGTCGACGGAGTAAGCGCTGTGTCCCTCCATGTTCTCGTCCTATGTCAGAACTGGATACACAAGCTTACTGCTTTGTTTGTTTGGGAAAGAGCAGCTGCCCTTGTGTTTGAGCATGGTGAATTCGAGCACAGTGGAATGTTCACAGTTGAAGTGCTTCGCGTTCGCTTTGCTTATTTCAAAGGGGTGGCACCCACAATGCGATTGTGGGGCTCGCGTGTCGATCTGGCTGAGGAGCGAGAGACGGGTGCGTCCTTTTCGCTCGCTCTCTCTCCAGATCGCGATGTCCTTTTGCCTGACTACCGAAGCGTGCCTCGGCGCTTCTTCGGCTCGGGCAGAGGACATTTAATCTCGTGAGTTTGCCGCCTACGAGCGTTCCTCCCGTATAATAAAAGGAGAACTGCTCGGGGCGATCGTTCGTGCAGTGGCCAGACTACACTGATCACAACAAAAAGACACTCAAAGATTATAAATAAAGATGTAAATATAATATATATATATTTATACATGACGTGTCTTTGTGCCCTCGACGTCGACCAATTCGACTATCGCAGGTGCAAAGGCACGCGATTATATGATGCTGTCTCAGATTGGAGAGACGCGCGCGAGCTTTCTCTCCCCTGGGATCGTATTATCACATGCATTTTCAGCGGGTCAATCTGGTACTGCGCTGTACACTACAGGCATACCAGGCTGATCTTATGAAAGATTTAAATACAGCCTGTCATCCAGACCGTGTCTGATTGATATTTGGCTGTATTTATTGCTGATGAATTGAATGATGATGAGAAATCAGATATTCAATGCAATATATCAAATGCTTGTAATAATTTATTGTCTGGCTGTTCTTTGGCCACATTTAATTCTGAGGGATTAAATATTGTAAAAGCCATCTAAAAAATATATATATTATGATGGACTTTGAGAGTACCGACTCCGAGCACTTCTCTCGTTATGATAAAGCGTGTGAGAGGTTACTCGAGTTGGTGACTCGTGCAGTGGCCAGATTACAGCTAGACTGTCCTCCTTGAGGATCTCCATGACGTTAACTCGTGCATGGGGAAAACCTTATTCTTTGTGCCCTTGACGTCAATTTATTAGACTATCATGGGGGCATGTGCATACGATGATGCGCCAGTCCGAAGAGACGCTCGCTGGCTATCTCTTCTCTGTGGCTCATCGTCATTTAAGGAGTCAGCACTCCCCACCAAGCCGTGTATAATGTCATCCACGCTGGTGGGGGTCAGACTGGTGCTGCTCTGCACACTATGGCAGTGTTGCAGACGTACCAGGCTGATCTGAAAAAAAAAAAAAAAAAAAAAGAGGGCTCAAAAGCAGAGTGTGGCGAGTTGCGTTCCCCCTCGTAATGACTGGGGACCGGTTTGTCGCGCTCAGCAGCCTCATAATATACCAGAGACAGAAATCCTGAGTTTTTTGTCCCAGGTCTGTGGGGGTGTGCCCCTCCGGGATAGGGCATGTAAAATACATCAATCAGCTCCTACCTGACACCCTCACGAAACCACTGTTACATCCCTGCCACCTTTGGTGATTCAGGGGGTAGCGGTTTCCAGCGAAATGTTGAAGGTTCTGTTGTTTCCTGTTATCGCCCAGGACACAGAACATTTAACATTCCCCCAATTCGAAGTATTAAATTTGGTACCCTTTAAGAGACTTTGGCAGTGTGAAAGCTACTGCCGAGTATCTCTTTTTGTGTCCTAAAGACAGTAAAAGGAATATGTTGCCCTCCTCGTTTTAACGGTGTGTTCCCACTACCATAAAACAGAAGTATGCGCATCTGCTGTCACAAGAAAGAAATGGGAAACTGCGTCCGTTTTTAGATCTTTGAGGCTTGAACCGTTCCGTCAGAACGCTCAAGTTCAAGATGCTAACTATCAAGTAGATCGTGTTGCAAATTCAACATCACGATTGGATCTTCACGGTCGATCTTAAAGACGCATATTTTCACATAGAAATATTGCCACAACACAGGAAGTTCCCGAGGTTTGCTTTTGGGGGCGAAGCCTACCAATATCGGGTTCTTCCATTCGACCTAGCCATGTTACATAGACGATTGACTGATACTGGCACAGTCTCAGGAGCTTGCGCTTTCGACATCAATATCGATCCACGCTTCTCTCTATGGGGTTGAGTTGCAACGCTAAGAAGAGCGTTCACTCTCCAACGTGCTTGGGGTTTAAATGGGACTCTGTCACCATCGGGGGCACAACTGTCCCCCGCTTGTCAAGACCATTTTTTAACACCCTAAAGCAACATCTGGCTAGGTCAGGATAGGTCTCATGGCAGCTGCGTCCACAGGGATCCCTCTGGGCCTTTTGCACATGAGACCACTTCATTTGTGGCTCAAATTCCCCAAGGGCAAATAGAGGCAAGAGCACGCATTGGGTGCTTTGTGTCCTTTCTAAAAATCCATGTTTATGGTAAGGGTTACGCGCTGTAGCTTCGTTCCCTTTCTACGTGGTTCAGACCCCGGTTCCTCACCTTGGGTCCCACTCTTGGTGCGTCTTCTCGTCGCATAATGCTAACGACAGACGCCTGCCTGTCGGGCTGGGTAGCGGTCTTAAGTGATCGTCCAGCCCAAGGGTTTGGGGAGGCATCATCTTGACTAGCAAATCAATTGCCTCAAGTTGATGAAATATGTATTTCTGGCCCTGAAATACTTTCTCCCCCAGTTGAGAGGCTGTCATCTCCTAGGCTGTCATGTCCTAGTGCTAGAGCGGCAGCCTCTTACTTAAAATCACCAGGGAGGTCTACACTCACGCAATCTGTACAGAATAGTGAGGCAGATTTTCTCTGGGCCCAGGAAAAGTTCCTGTCACTCAGAGCAGTGTACATTTCCAGGGCATCTGAATGTGGGAGCAAATTTACTGTCCGGACAGAAATTACCAATGGGGGAGTGGAAATTCCACCCAGATGTAGTAAAACAGATCTGGATCAGATTTTATGAAGCGGAGGTGGACCTCTTCGCCGCCCAGCGGACAGCGCAATGTCTCCTCTTCTCTCTGAGTCACCCAGCCCCCTGGGTCTGGATGCGATTGCGCACACATGGCCCAAAATGCGCCTGTATGCGTTTCCTCCAGTGGCTCTGCTCCCAGGAGTTCTAGCCAGAGTTCGCCAGCAAGGGTCTTGCCTCTTACTGATAGCGCTGCGTTGGCCGAACAGAGTATGGTTCTTGGAGATATTTCTCTCCTCAACGGCTCGCCATGGGCGATTCTGGAGAGGAGGGATATTCTCAGGCGGAGGGTACGATATTCCATCCCAGGCCCAACCTGTGGAATCTTCATGTTTGGCCCCTGATGGGTACCAACTGAGGGACACTGGGCTTTCGCCTGCCGTTATTGGGACCATTCTAAGTGTTAGGACTCCCTCCACTAGAAAGAGTTATGCCAACAAATGGGGTGTCTTTGAAAGGTGGTGTGTTGTACATAATGCAGATCCGGTCAACTGCCAGATTGCTTCAGTTCTGGATTTCCTGCAGGAAAAATTATCAACAGGTACATGCCCCGCCACTCTCAAGGTTTATGTGGTTGCTCTTTGGCTTGCCACGCCTTGGTTGACGGGGTGCCACTCGGGAGACATCCTCTGCTCGCTCGCTTCAATATTGGGGCCAGATGACTGAGGCCTCCCGTAAGAACCAAAGATCCCTTCGTGGGACTTAGCAATAGTCCTAGAGGGTCTGGTTGAGACCCCCTTTTTAACCTCTAGAGTCAGCGTCTGATAAACTTCTGACCATAAAGATGTTTTTTTCTTATGGCTATAACCTCTCTAAAAAGAATCGGGCACATGCAGGCTCTGTCAATATCGCCACCCTGCTTAGACTTTGCCCCAGGAATGGTGAAAGTGATTTTGCATCCTCATCCTGATTACCTGCCTAAGGTACCATTCTCGGCTGTGCATCCGGTCACTCTAGAGGCCTTCTGCCTTCCACCGTTCACAACGCTGGAGCGGGAGAGATCTCACAGACTGTGTCCAGTCCGTGCCCTTCAGGCCTACGTCCACCGCACTAGCCAGTGGCGTAAGTCAGAGCAACTATTCGTTTGTTATGGGGGCAGCAACAGAGGTGCTGCCGCCACTAAACAGACCATGTCACATTGGGTCAGGGATGCTATTGCTCTTGCCTATGAGGCGCGCGGCCAAGCTTCGCCAATGGGTCTAAGGGCTCACTCCACCAGAGGGGTCGCCTCCTCTGCTGCCTTGGCAAGAGGTGCCCCCTTGCAGTTTGTTTGTGATGCGGCAGGCTGGTCCTCTCTGCACACATTCATAAGATTTTATAGTTTGGATGTTCATACCACTCCGGGCTCTCACGTCCTTGAGTCGACATCGCAAGCTAATGTCTAGGGCTTTCCTACGTTTCTTGTGAGCACACCTACACAGCCGTAGGGAGTCCAGACACCTTCAAGCACGGCGGCGTGGGTATTCTCGTTCCCAATGCGCTAAGCAGCGCAGCATCGATTGTAGCTTTCGAAAGGGAACTTCTCCGGTTACTTGACTGTAACCTTGTTCCCTGAGAAAGCGGAACGAGATGCTGCGCTACTTTGCCGTGCTGATGATGTCCCAGGACTGCTCTTCAGACAAAATATCCTGACGATGCACCTGCGGCTCATCTAATTATAGCCTCGCGTCGCGGGTGCGCGCCGTTGACGTCACCGACCGAGGCTATATTACTTCCGGTCGATTTCATCGACGTGTTTACACACTATATTCACAGCAGGTCACGATTAAAGACGTTCCCAATGCGCTAAGCAGCGCAGCATCTCGTTCCGCTTTCTCAGGGAACAAGGTTACAGTTAAGTAACCGGAGAAGATCCACTGCCACTGAATCTAGATGGAGTTCCTGACTGACGGGAGCTTGCATAATAAATCAGGAGTTTAGGAGCTTCTCCAGGTTTCTGTGAGTACCAGGATAAATAATATCCACCGTACACATTACTGCTGGTTTTACATTTGATGTTCACAGTTGCTCCTGGTTGTTCTGCTGTTATTGAGGGACTCTGAGTGACGGTGATCTGTCCTCTACACTCTGAAACACAACAAGAAGAAAATACACTCAAAACTTTGACAATAAACTTGAAGAAATGAATTGATATCAAACTTGTGCTCCACAAACCTTGAGCAAACGCTGTGAGAGTCCAGATGAAGATGATGATGAAGGTCATGTTGATGAAGATTGGTGTGTGTGTCAGTGATGAAGTGTTAAACTCACAGCACTATAAACACTCTCACACACTGAAGCGTCTGATCAATATGCAAATGGCCTCATCCTTTATTTAAACGATGCTCTTCTCATCCTGTCAATCACATCAGATATATGTAATCATCATGATTCACCAATAAGTGTGAACTTTAAAAACTTACAATAATCATAGGCCTAGTTTTTTTACATTCATAATGATGTGATATCCACACTTCATCCCTATAATGATATTATGGGTTAATGGGTTTCTCAGATTTTTTTTTGTAATTTACTATGTATAATGTTATAAATGTACATATAAAAAAATATAAAAAGCTTTGCAAGATTTACGATGTTTATGACATCACAGTCCGTGAAAAGGGTCCGGAGGAGATGCAAATATGGCTGCCGAGAGAACAGACTTTCCTTGAAAGGGACCTAATAATCGAGTGAAAAGCTTCTGGAACAAGAACAAATGAAGGGCGGGGCTTGATTGTGTCCGTGGGGAATTGATTGGATGATTGTGGTTTGCGTTTGGTGGATCTCATGTGAGTGACAGGTCATCAGAGAAGAGAAGAGATGTCTCTGCAAAAGGGAGGTTTTTTTATTTTTTATTAAAGTTTGAGGCTTTTTTTTTTTTAAAGTTGTGCATGGATAAATCATTTATAATAAATACCGCAATATTCCATAAAAACAAGAATTGTACATTTTGATTATTTTGATAATTAATAATAATTAATAATTAATAATAATTAGTTAACTTACATTTATATAGTGCTTTTCTGGGTACTCAGTTACACCCCTACTCTTTTTCCCAAAGGACATCCTATGATTTTTTATGACCACAGAGAGTCAGGACCTCGGTTTAACATCTCATCTGAAGGACGGTGCTCTTTGACAGTATAGTGTCCCCGTCACTGTACTGTGGTGTGATAGTGAGCGCCCCCTGCTGGCCTCACTAACACCTCTTCCAGCAGCATCCTAGTTTTCCCAGGAGTCTCCCATCCAGGGCCTGCTCAGCTTCAGTGGGCCAGTCGTGGGCTACAGAGTGATACGGCTGATGACTTTAACTACAAATTAATCTGTACGCTTATTAAAACTCAAGCTTGCAATGGAAGTTAGCAAGGCAAGTGAGAAGCACCCTTAATGTTTAAAAATATCCATCACATTATTTGGAAAGTGTAATTTTTAAACATTACATATTTTATGCCTTAATCACATTAACTAAAAAAAAAAAACGGGTTTAAGTTGTAGGGTGAAAAGATCAAAAACAGGACAGAATATAAATGTCAGACCAGGTTTCATCTTACAGGATGTTGAATGGAAATGCAAATGAGTTGCACTATAATGAGCTCTATAAAACTGCATGTGATAAGATGTGATGATAAGAGCTGCTGTTTACTTCACTGGATAGGGATTCAGATACAGTAAATACTGAAGATATAGTGGATGGACCAAATGTGAACGTTTAGGAATCTACTCCACACACTTATGCAATTTAAATGAGAAAGCCTTGTTGTTTTGAGGTAGGAATAGGAGTTAGAAAGTGAGCAGCCAGTGCAAGTCACCTTTATTTCTATAGCGCTTTATACAATACAGACTGTTTCAAAGCAGCTTTACTGTGATAACAGGACAATTATTAAATTATGCAAAACAGGGTTCATTTTGGCTGTACCGCAGCTCTAGAAGAAAATAGTGTCATTGTTCATAAGTCAGTTCAGCGTTGATTCAGTTCCGTTGTAAAGATCATCAATTATTATTATTTTAGTTAATTTAATATATAACGTAGCTTTGGAGAAAACAGTGATGTCATTGTCCAGCTCAGGTCAGTTCTCATCTAATAGTCAAATCAATAATATTGTTGAATATTAAGTGTCCCCAACTAAGCAATGTGTCAAATCGTGCAAGATAATTTTGTCTATTGATTGGCTTCTGCTCTTCACAAATGTTTCTCATGCACTTTGAGAAGCCTGATAAAACTAGATATATTCAGTTCAGTTTCTATATAGAGCCCTTAATGGTTCTGTCAGACGCTTCATATATAAAACCTGCTAATTTTCCAAGTAACCCTGAACACCTTGATTAGCAAAACTGAGCATGCTTCTCAAACAGAAGACTGCATCCTATAGTGTAATGGACGTAGGCCAGTAAGAGCTGAGCGTGTAAACCTCACTCCACTGGCTTCAAAAGGCGCCCTAGCGATTGATGCTAATGGATGCGGTCTTTAGCATCCTTGTTAGCGGCACTGCCTCCCATGTCTTGTAGTGGGTCGACTGGGACTGGTTACATTGGTGCCGTGACCTGAATGTGAGTGAGGTTTACAGGGGTGAGTGTAACAAATGTAGGCCAGTAAGAGCTGTGCGTGTAAACCTCACTCGCCTGGCTTTAAAAGGCGTGCTAGTGGCGACGGTCTTTAGCGTCATTGTTAGCCTCCGATGCCGAAGACCGCGGTTCGATTCACGCTTAACGGGTTGAGTATGACCGGTTAGATTTGGTGCCGTGACCCGTAAATCAGTGAGGTTTAGGGGGTAAGTGTAATAAATGTTGGATAGTTGTAAACCACAGTCCCCTGGCCTCAAGAGGCATGCTAGTGGCTGCGGTCTTTAGCATCATTGTTAGCCTCCCATGCCGGAGACCGCGGTTCGATTCACGCTTAGAGCGGGTTGAGTATGACCAGTTAGATTTGGTGCCGTGACCCGTAAATCAGTGAGGTTTAGGGGGTAAGTATAATAAATGTTGGATAGTTGTAAACCTCACTCCCCTGGCCTCAAGAGGCATGCTAGTGGCTGCGGTCTTTAGCATCCTTGTCCCACGCCGGAGACCCCAGTACAAATCCCGCTCTGAGCTGGTCAGACCAGTTACACTAGTAAGGCTGCATATCTCTGATGCCAAGTCATTAACCGCCACTGAAGGCCGTCTCAATTTGAAGAATCCTTGGAAGGCTGCCTTCGTCCTTTATTTGGCTCATGAAGGATGCATCAAGTGAATCCTTTGCGTTCTTAAATCACACACAATCCTTTGCACTCATTCCAATTCACGAAAAATAACTGACTGAAAACTAGCTGGCACAGAGCTTTTCTGAGTTCATAATGAAATGTAAGACAGAAATAATGTTGTCGGATATGAAGGATGTGGTCATGGGGAGTGAGGTAGTGTGAGGTAGACATGGGCATTTACTAGACCGTCTCATTCTAGCGTTTAAAGCTGAAGAGGACTCTAGCCTTGAAGCCTCAGAAGGACTGAACTAAGAAGGATGCAGATCTCCATTTGAAAAGCACCATGTAAGTTGGTAATTATCACCATTAGTCTTGAAGTTTTATTGTAAGGTTCTTTGGGAATCACCATTATTGTGATTTTTTGTTTTGTTCTTTGGTTGCTGTGAAGTGACAGTGTGCTTATAAAACATTTATTGTGCCAAAAATTATGTTAGCATCATTCTGCGGTTGACAGTCATTTCTAACAAAAATGTCCCAGCATACATTGATATCAGTGAATTTCTGACTACAGTAATTTATTGTAAAATAATACTCTTTAATCCGGTAAATACCTGGTGAATTGTTACAGTGTAAATAATGTTGATAGTTTTGTATATTTCATTTGAATGGGCATTGAGACACATTTTGTCATCAACTCCCATCATACAAACCTCTCCAATGGTGAAAATCAACTAAATATTCTGATAAAATCTGAAGATCACAAAACAAGAGCAAACATAAAAGCAAATAGTTTGAATTGCAACCAGAATGCATGAAGCTTTTTGTTGACTGTCACCGGTGTTGAGATTCAAATGCTGATTGTTAATGTCTGAATGGTACAGTATAATTTATGTACCGGTATGTGTTTTAAAACTCCTTCATTATTAATGAAACACTGCTGAAAATGCTGCAGTATCACAGTGTTGGTAATGCAAAGTTTAAATGTATTATTAGCACACAACACTAATAATAAGTGGTTAGATTTCAGATTAGTCAGGCCACTTCATGATGACTACATCTCTATCAATAGTCATCTGATCAAATTTTGTCTTGGCTTCCTTTGCTATTAAAAATTCATTGTATGAATTAATTCTCAATAAAAACTTTTGTAGACGCATGACAGAAATATAGTCAAACTGGTTAGTATTAAGTGAAACTGGTAATGCTGTTTGTGGAGTTGTTTAATGCTCCTCTGCTGAGATCTGGAGAGATTTAATGTCTTTTATCTTCAGTGGATTTCATCTAAGGTGGCTGGAAGTCAGTTCTTGTGTTTCTGCTTACCACTTTTTTTGTTCTTGTGGTTTCTCTTTCCTTCAGTGATTCTGCTTGTTAACAGCAGGTGTTCATCACTAATGCGCAATGATCACGCTGGTCTTGGTCTTAGTCTTGAAGGTCTGGTCTTAAAAACACCTCTGACATGTTCACATGTTTCAGAGTCCAGCTATTTGCTAAAACAGGCTCAATGTAAATGTTGAGGTTGCTTATGCAAAGTCACTGTGTGAATAGGTTGTTGTTAGAGATCAGACTGTAGAGCTCAGAATCACATCAGGACGATCAGTGGACAGGAGAGTATTGCGGACTGAGTGAGTCAAGAGAGTATCTTATTCTGAAGCGTCTAAGTTTGTCTTTCTGGCTTTTTTCAGGTTGTTTCATGTTTTTCAATTGATGACGCTGTTTTCATTACTCAAAAAGGTGTTGAACATTTCCCGTCCTGACCTGAGATTGACAACCAGTGAATCGGCAAGAAGCAGATGTGAGATGAAGACACTGTGGCTGGCACTTCTCCTGAGTAAGTCTGTAAACTGACAGAAGTTTTTACTTACTTAACCCTATAATTGCTGAGTGGACACACACATACACTACAGGTCAAAATTGAGGATAATTCAGATAAAAAATTAAATAAAAAAGGCTTACCGAGGCTTTTATTTGATCAAAATACTGTAAAAACTATAAATTGTGAAAACATTTTTCCATTGTAATATCTTTTAAAATGTAATTTATTACTGTGATCATTATTCCAGTCTTCAGTGTCACGTGATCCTTCAGAAATCAGTATAATATGATTTGCTGCTCAAGAAACTGTTCTGAATATTATCAATGTTGAAAAAAGTTCAATGTCAATGTCAAAAAATTTTTTTGAATGTAGCAGCACAAGTCTTCTTTCAAAAACATTAAAACATATTAATTATTCCAAACGTTTTGACCGGTTGTGTATGTATAACACTTTTTTTTGCGGCATATTAAATATCAAAATGATGTCTTGCATGTTTCTTAAGACTTTAGCAAGGTTCCGAGTACATTTATTAATTTACAATTATGTTGGCCAGTTGTGCAACAGTTCCTCTTTGAATCCATTTTCAAAGTTTGCATTTACAACCTCAAAAGCTTCCTGGAAAAACTCCCTGGCTTGCCTAAAGTTTGCATAACCGAGCCTAAATGATGAGCAATATTCCTTATATTTGCATTGTTTTCACAGTAACATGCATATATGGTGAAACATTAACAGTTTTGTAAGCTTCAAATGTGCTTTGTTGCAACTGTTTAATGCCAGTGCAGTAAGACAACATTCATTTTTATTGAAGATATGATCTATGAAGTATTTATAGATATTTTACCTGGTAAGACAAACTTGCTTAACGCTCTGGTGCTCTTCAGTCACTTTTAAATAAAAAAAAATTACGTTTTGATTATTTATTTATTTATTTTACAAATTTTGAAGTCCAAGTCAAAATGGTATGATACTTGGAGAATTTTGTGGCACTTGCTATGTGAACACAATTTTGGACATGATTCGAAAAGGTTAAATGGTCTTAAACATATTTGTACTCCTAATGGTCACAAATAGGCGCCATAGAAATAAATGGGATATACAGGGCATTTTAGAGGGGTACAATTTACAAATCAGCTGCAATGCAGGGGAAAAAGCACACATTAATGAAGGGGTTAATTGAAAAAAACATTAGACAAAATGTATGGGTTCATTTATTGTATTAAAAAAATTGTGTAAACAAATGTATCAGAATTATTGCATTAAAATGACCTAGTATCGTTTTTGTGGATCCGTGTGAATGGGGATCATTTTGACAATGTTGTCGTCTATACGTGAAAAACTTTTTTGTTATCGCTGTCATGTAAACATGTCCCAAATTTAGTTAATCATTCAGTTACCATCACGTGGAAACACTGTCTACAATTGAATCAACCAAAGAGTTTTTTTTTTAGTATAGCTCTCAATAACAAAAACAAAAAAATGTTTACGTTTCTTTACATGTTAAGTGTTACCGACCAAAATATGGTTCTAGTTACATCCATGGTATTTCTATATTTCTAAAGCAATTTACATATATGCATCAGATTACTTAAAATCTCGTCAATGGTGGGGGAAAAGTTACTTTTGAGGTGTTCAGCCACTTTTTGTTGTGATCCCAAACGTAAGAGCACCAGAGGGTTCAGAGAAAAGTATAATTTTTTAAGGTGTATGCAAATGTTATGACAGCTTGTTTATCAATTGATCATGTTCAGGCTCAGTCATATGGGCAGAGGAGGATTATTTTTTCATTTCCCCCGATGCCACATGGGATGAGACCGGACTCAATCAGTCCAATGCCACATTGAATGACACCGGACTCAATCAGTCCAATGCCACATTAAATGACACCGGACTCAATCAGTATAATACCACATGGGATGAGGCCAGGAAACACTGCCAGGACTGTTACAAAGAGCTGACGACCATCACCAGTAGAAATGTCCACCTCATCGTGCAGAACCTCTCTTTGGACTACTGGACTGGGCTCCGCAAGAGCTTCAATGGCACCATCCCATGGTCCAGATGGTCCAATGGGGATCCTGTTACATATCAGAATTGGTACCCTGGTCATCCTCTGCCAAATAAAGTTAAGAAAATGATTCCCATATGTTCCTCAACTACACAAAGTCCACTGAGCACCATAATAACTGCTACAACGCCTACTCCAGTGACCTCAACGAATGCCTCAACACAAACCTCAACACACACCTCAACAGTAACGTCTCCGGTAACCTCTCCACCGATTTCTTCAACATCTGAAACTAACACCACAGATATGTGTCCGATACTGAATGACATCCTTGAATGCTTAAATATGACATACGATGAGCTTGAAAATAAAGTGCATGAGTACACATCGGTCACCCCTAAGACCACAACATATAGCACCATCCCGAATCCCACAACATATAGCACCATCTTCACAACAACTGGTTCTGGGACTGAGAGCACCCCGATAGATATCACCACGACAGAGAGCACCACCACCAGCAACTGCGTCTTCGAACCCGAGCCGGATTCTGAAGTGTACATCGAGGACGCTTGTGTGGTCCTGCTCAGCTTTGGCATGTGGAAGGAAAAACAGTGCAACGAAACTCTACCCTACATCTGTTATGATGGTAAGGACTTTGTTTTAGGCCCTGTTTATTCACACCTGGTGTTAAGATGCGTTTTGGTCGATTGGATCTCAGGTAGACGAGGGAGACACATTCCTGTTCAGATCCTGTTAAAATCTGTTTCTTTTGTCCACTTTCAACCACTTCTGTCCTGATTTCTACGAGGGGAGGGTGTATCGTGTGTGCTTTTTCAGATATTTTGATCAAATGGATGAAATAAGCTCACGCAATTTAAATATGAATGCGCATGGAGATGACGGAAACACACGCCATCAGCTTTAGTTTACATTCATGCATTTGGCAGACGCTTTATCAAAAGCGACTTGCATTGCATTTCAAGGTACACATTTACATTCTTATCAGTTCTTGCTTCCCCTGGGAATCGAACCCATGACCTCAGCGTTGCAAGCGCCAGCGCTCCACTGTTTGAGCAACGGGAAAGCATACAGTTACAGTTTCTGCTCTGAAGCCGCAAGACCAGCCGAGCGCTGTGAGTGTGTGTTAGAAATCAGGAACGGCGAGAGAACATTGTGCTTGGTACGGTTTTCCCCTTCAAACCAAACTTGGGGCTTTCAGCCGATAAAGTTTAAACTCCGTCTGGCTAGCGCTCTTCCCATAATGTTTACACATTAGGTCAGTAGACGGAGAGAAGACGGTCTTTTGTGGCTGTTCGATCACATGAGTGTTTACACTACGAAAGCAATCCGGTCTAATGCGATTTACGCTACCTCTGGAAGTGCTTGAAAGTGGACAAGCTCATAACATTTTAGACGTCATTTACACCTGTATTAGAGTGTGAATGTGAATGAATGAGGCATTTGTATAGCGCTTTCATGTACTACTGGACACCCAAAGCACTTTACAATCATATCTGGGGATATTTAGCGTCATCCACTTGTGATCAGATCAACCAAAAGTAAACGCATCTTAATACCAGGTGTAAACAGGGCGTTAGAGCACAGCATCATATTGTAAGATTTATATTGTTGATGCTCTCACTCTCTTAAAATAAAGGTCTCAAAAGGGTTTTTTATAGTGATGGGGTTCCCAAACTTTTCCATTCCAGGACCCGCCTAGACAAGTATAAGCGAAGCCATCTCAAGACCCGCCAAAAATATGACAGAAAAAAAAGTATATTCTATAGCACAACTGCAAGATTTCAATCCTAATCAATGTCATAAATTCATAAATCAATGTCATAAACATTGAAGCCAACGCGTTTCTTCTCATTAATAATGCACAATAAGCCGCTTAATAATGAACGAGGTGGTCTGAGACCCTGAAAACAGTTATTACAAGTCGTACATGTGCACTTAACTTTGAAACACACTGTGCATATATTTATAAAAATAATCACAGCCTCTGCCATTCAACAATCACACTTAGCAATATCTTGTTCTATTTAATGTTGATATATCGTGACCCACAGTTTGAAAACCCCTGCCGTGGAGAAAACTTTCGGTGCACCGTTCTTAAAAGAACCATTTTGAAAGTTTTAGAACATTTTGAAAATCTGAGAAACCTTTTTCGACTAAAAGGAAAGGTTTCATGGATATCAAATGTTCTTCATGGAACCATCAATGCCAATAAAGAAAAAAGTACCTTTATATAACCTTAAAGGCTCCTGTTAGGCTATTGAATATATATAAACTTTTATGGGGTTCCATTATGGGAGTATTCAAAGGATTTAGTTTTAATGAATTAATTTAGTTTAAATTCATTTAAGGAATTAAACTGCTTGTAAACACGCTATCACTAGAAAAATTATTTCATATGCAAGACATTTCTCTTTGTAACCTTTTTTTTGTTCTCTAAAATTGAGTCTAGAACCCAATGGTTCTATATAGAACCTTTTTTTCTAAGACTGACATACTTAAAAATGAAATAAAGGTTCTATATTTGCATCGATGGTTCCATGAAGAACCATATCAACTTTCCATTGCACAAAAGGTTCTTTGGATTATTATTAAAATGAAAAGTTCTTTTAAGAACTGTTTACTTTCTTTGGGGAACCAAAAATTGTTCTTCTATGGCATCAAACCTCCTTTTGTAACCTTTTATTTTAAGAGTGCAGTCAACTTGTACGTTTCTGCTGATATACATGGTTGCACTTATCTGTCCGTAGACCGCTTTTTTGGGCAAATAGACATTTCCAATGTGACCAAAAGTGAAGGCACACTGAGCTGGAGTAATCCACCTGGTAACATCACTCACTACAGAGTGGAGATCACTGGAAACCAGACAAAACTGGCGTCTAATGAGACTCAGCTGGAAATCAATGGGAACCAGACAAAACTGACATCTAATGAGACTGACCTGTATAAACAACTACAGGATCTGACTCCAGGAAACCTGTACAAGGTTCAGGTGTTTCCAGTCAAATGTGGCAGGGATCTCAATCCACAGAATATCTCCTTCTACACCAGTGAGTAAACTGGGACTTCAATGTGCACAAAGTACAGCACAATAATGTACAGTCAATCACCATGAGTTTATGTTGTGATAATAACCAGCTGACTGTACATTATCTCGCTTATTACACGGCTACTCACTCAATAAATAATTGCATTGATTTGAGTTTAAATTGTTTTATAATTCTACCTGCAATCATCAAGAAAATAGTCCACTACAACATACAAAACAATCAAGTAATATTAATACTCAAATCCTTTGAGGGTATTATCACCACAATAACTGTAAAATTGACCAATCAGAATCGAGTATTCCAGAGAGCCGAATAATAAGATGCAAATTGTATGAGTGTTGTAAGATCTGGTAAGTTAATCAGAATTTATTTACTTTTTACTTGTGCTTTTTTAAAGTGCCCCTATTATGCTGTTTTAATTTTGTTTTGGAGCCTCCTACAATATGTTTATTGTATTCATAGAGCAGCCAATGAAAACCATTATGCAAATTGATTCCAAACCTCATGCAGGAAGTAAGACTGGAATCACTAACGACTTGCTTCAGACATTTCAGAATTGCTTCTTTCTTTCAATAATATTTGAAACTTTGCAGACCTTTTACATTCACAAAGCTCTGTTACACACTAAATGAAAGGTAAATATCCGAAAAAGCATAATAGGGGCACTTTAACACATGTGTATATTATTCTGTAGACCAATGCAGTGACTAACACATTGAACAACATTCAATTCCTTCATTTTCGACATGGTAATAATGAGCTGAACGCTGTTCCTCTTTCAGCGCCGTCTGATCTTCTGAATCTGACAGTAGTGAGTGAGACAACTGTTAGTGTCAGCCTCAACTGGAGTAAACCAGAAGGAGACAGTGACTTCTATTCAGTACATTTCACAAACATGTCAGATAAATCAAAATGGAATCAAGACTGTGTAAAAGAAGAGTGCACTATCACAGGTCTAACTCCAGGAACCGAGTATGAGTTCACAGTTACCGCTATAGTGAATAAGACTACAGGAGGTGTGCCAATGAGCGTTTCCGATTTCACCAGTAAGTGCAGAACGATTCATGCTTGACTGTATCATAAAATAACATCAATAGCCATGTTTCCAGTTGCAAATTCGCATAAAACATTTGCGAATAAAGCAGTGTTTCCATCCCATGTGTTCAAATGTTCAATCACAAATTACTTGCGTCTCGCGGACAGCAAGCAATAAACTCAGTCATGATCTCTTGCATTTGAATGCCTTAGTGTTTGGGAACGCACTCGTGTGAGACGCTTCTGAGAGGGAATTAAGCCAAATCTTTCCGATGACAGACTTTGGCTCAGACGTTTCAGAACCACCAAACCAACATTTGAGATGCTGTGATGTGATTGGTCCACTGGATAGTCCAGTTATTAGGGGTGTAACGGTACATGTATTCGTACCGGACCGTTTCGGTACAGGACTTTCGGTACGGTGCACATGTGCACCGAATGCAATCTTTCACGTAAATTAGGCTAGTTTTGTGTGCGGAACATGCGTCAATTCCGAGTTTCCACACAAACATATTAAGTGTCGGAAGTCTCCGCGTTGCACTGATTAAATCTGATTAATCGTTTCTGTGATTCAAATACATGTAAAATATTACCATAACATCTGTCTTCCTGTGTGCGGAAATTTGTTTATGTTGCTGTGACAACGAAACGCGTGCATGCGCGCCTGTGTTAAGAGCGCTGATGCGCTCATCTGTGGACATTTCCAAATGCCTTTCTGTTAAAAGCGGCCTTTCCACACAAACAAACGTACATGTGTCATTAGTATGAGAAAAAAAATTGGACTTTAACTCTCGGGTCGGGCTCGGACATAAATAAAGATCACCACATACACGGCACGCTCGCTTTAGCCCAGCCTCTCGCTAGCTAGAGTCATGGCCAATATTGGTTTGAGAGTATTTTATTTAGTGGAGAACTTTGCAGTTTGCAGCAGTATTTTATTTCTTATTATTTTTTATATATATATCTTTTTTATTTATTAGCCTAACGTTATATTTTATTAAAAAGTGTGTTTAAAAAAGTGCAAACAAAAAGTTTATAGTAAACAACCAGCAGTTTAATGTTTTGCATTTCTATCCCTTACTGTACCGAAAATGAACCGAACCGTGACTTTAAAACCGAGGTACGTACCGAACCGTGATTTTTGCGTACCGTTACACCCCTACCAGTTATCCAATCACATCCTCGGTTGAGGCAAAGACATGTTTTTCATTGCGCATCAAAGGATTTAATCTGTAAATGTTTCTCCATCGTTGATATTGTGCATTAGCCTGGTTCTACCAGACTCTCGTACATTTCATCTGTACAGAGAGTCTGGCTTCTTTCCATTGACAAGTGTTAACTTCCTTGTAGGCGGTACTCGGTTGAAGTTTAAAACTATTGGATCTGCCTAGAGCCACTCAGGATCTGCCATAACCAATCGCTAACGTTTGGTCAAGACATATGTCATGCGCCGGCCGTAAACACGTATCCGAATGATCAGAGGATTGTGTTTAGAATACGATGTCTGTCAACGAGAGCTGCAGGATTTGTTCTTCGAGTTTAAGAATTCACGGAACAATTACAAATTCTAAATGTATATTTGACACTAAGGACATTGATAATGTATTCAGTCAACTGTTGAAGCTGGGTCTAATCATTAACAATACGCCGCAAATGCTGTGTAGTGATCAGTGATCGCTCGCATCTTTCTCCATTACTGAACTACAACTCAAACTAAAGCACGACATCAACGTCATCGTTCTCAGCCACTCCCTCTGTTCGCTGATTGGACCGGTGAAATTTTGATTTCAGAAAACCAAAGAATACACCACAATCCCAGACCTAGTATTGAAGGAAAATGAAAATTGAGCGGAAGTACTGTACGTAGGAGGGCGGAGCCAGGCTAATTGTGCATGTTTCTAATCCGATTTAGAATTTTTACTAAGTTACGAACTAAGCCATTTTTAGAATTTAGAATCTTGGCATTTCCATCTAACATTTATTTTGTATTCCAAAAATCCACATACAGTAAAACAGGTGAATGGAAACATAGCTATTGTCAAAGTAACAAGCATTAACCATGATTATCGAGAGAAGCTTCCAAAAGCAGTGCAACAGACTAATGTTGACTAAAACTAATACAGATTTTGATAGACTACCTGCTTATGTTGGTATTTATTTTTCAGTACCTGCAAAGGTCTCAGAACTAATATCAAAAGACGATCGCAGCACGACTATAAGAGCCTCTTGGAAGGCACCCTTTGGGAACCATACAGGTTACCGCTATTGTCTTAAAGAAGTCAAGAACAACGAGGACTGTAGTGACTGCAACATCACAACCAGCAGCAACAATGCAGAAAACAGCAACAATGCAGAAAACAGCAACAATGCAACAAACAGCAACAATGCAACAAGCAGCAACAATGCAACAAACAGCAACAATGCAACAAGCAGCAACAATGCAACAAACAGCAACAATGCAACAGACTGCAACATCACAACAGACTGCAACATTACACAAATTGAGTCCATAGAAGTGGAGGATAAAAGAGATGGTGCCAAGTATTGCCTGTGTGTGGCAGCACTGACAAAGAAAAACACCCTATCAGGAGAAATGGTTGTAATCCCAGCATACACAAGTGAGTCTCATGTTCAGTTATTACATTAAGGCATTTCATATCATGCATATAAATAATAATTGAGAATGCCCAACATCAAGCTGTAGGCTTAGCACATTAAGCCTGGAACACACCAAGCCGACGGTCGGCCGACGGGCAGTTTTTGTGCGTCGGCCGACTAAGTTTTCTCAGTGTGTTCCGCACCGTCAGCTGAAATTGGTCCTCGTCGGCTTTGTTTCGGCCGATTTGACATGTTAAATCGGCGTCGGGCCGTCGGTGAAAGAGGGAACTCTGATTGGCTGTTCAGATTAAGGCTGGTTCACACGGCAGGATAATTAGGCCGATTTTAGCCCCGATTCACCCCTTCCGACGACCTTAAAGGGATAGTTCACTTTAAAATTAAAATTCTGTCATCATTTACTCACCCTCAAGTTGTTTCAAACCTGTATTCATTTATTTCTTCTGCTGAACACAAAGAAAGATATTTTGAAGAATGTCAGTAACCAAACAGTAGTCTGTACCCATTGACTTCCATAGTAGGAAAAAAAAATACTATGGAAGTCAATGGGTACAGACTACTGTTTGGTTACTGACATTCTTCAAAATATCTTACATGTTTACAGCCTGGTTCTCTCTGTGGCTTTGGTCTATACAGCTAATTTTGCCCTTCATAACAACTGTGAGGGGGGTGATTTTTTTTTATAACTCACCCGTTTAGTTGATTAATATTTAAAGTTCTGCAAAATTAAGGGTGTGTCCACTTTTGAGTGACAGGTGGATGCCCGCTGATGTAAATGCTAGCCGGTTAGCCGTCACTTCACCTCAGCAAATTCCAGCTGCTGAACTTGCCATCTCTGCCGTGTTTGTGCTTTTTTTCGGGATTATTTCATATAATTTAATACACCCATTACCTCGCCCACGGCTTTGGGTTCCGCCGTTGTCCTCGAGTATCGTTCGAGAGAACAACCAGCGCTGTATTCCAGTTGTTTTCATCTGTGAACATGCACTAATGAAGTTTTCAGATTTAAAAACGTCTATAGATATAAAGGCTACACTCGTTCTGCGGTGCCGTTGCTCTGGAACAGATTATAACATGCTTATGTACCGTCAGATGAAATCCTGCAGGTGTCTGTGTTTCTCCGTCCATGCAATAAATGCACATCCTTGAATGAGCGCGGATCTCTAGCGCATTTACTTGAACTTCATAGGTAATATATCTATGTTTTGACCCATTTGAGAATTGAGATGCGGCCAAAATCAGAATTTAAAATGGACTGAATAATAAAGCTCTCTACGAACTTGACGAGCGATGCCGCGCTGACGGACCATAGACTGTCTGTAATAAAAGAGTGTCTGACATGTTTGCACATAATCACGGTCACACACACACACTCTCGGAGTAATATTGTAAAGTTACTGCATAATACATTTTCAACTAGCAAAATAGCTGTACAGAATCACGATACACAGTCTCAATTGTAGCTATGTCTTTTAACTATTAGAATATTTCGAAGGGCAAAAACAGGACCTTTTAATTGGCATTCTGATTTTAATCATCAACTGTCACTTTAGCGCGAGCCCCTGTGCAATCGCAGACTTGGTACTGTGAGTAGCATATAGCATTAGCTCCCAAGCCTGCGCTAACCATGGAGCTAACTCCATAACGTCGCGCTAGGTGGGTGTGGTCTCAGATAGCCAGGCTCCTCAGCTCCGCCTCTTTACCCATATTCTGTTATCCGGGAGTGACGAGCGGTGACGCGAGGCCAAGATGGCGACGGCCGGCTCCGCCCACTTTAGGCTTCAAAAATGCTCTTCAGAAACCTACGGGTGACGTCACGGACACTACGTCCATATTTTTTTACAGTCTATGGCAGAAATAGACAGTTGTCACATTTACACGCAGGCGCAGAACGCACATTCTAGCTGACAGTCGGCTGTAGTTCTCTCGGTGTGTTCAAGTGCAGCTTTTACCCCGACGCGAGGCGTCTAGTTCGTCGGCGTCGGCTTGGTGTTTTCCACGCTTTAGACAAAGCAAACAGCTATGAAAGCTTGTTTCGGCAACTGAAAAAAAAAAAGATAATTGCATTTTTTATCTCACAATTCAGGCCTTTCCTCTCGCAATTGCAAGTTTATATCTAACAAATCTGCCTTTTTTACCTCAAACTATTTCAAAAGAGTTTATATCTCACAATTTAGACTTTTTTTCCAACAATTAATAGTTCTCGCACAATTCTAACTTTTTTCCCCTCACAATTGCAAGTTTATATATCATAACTATGACAGAATTGTGAGTTGACCGTTCGCAAAGACCTTAGTTACTGTCGCTATGCCCGACAAGCTACGCCGCTCTCACACACACACCATGTTCTCACGCAGTGAAAAACACATCGTGGAGCAGAGAGGACACTGACAACACACTGACAGACATACCAGCTTACTTTTCGGTTACTTTTGATATTAAACATATTAAACAAAGTCTCACCTTTCAAATTTGGTCATTTTTTAAAAGACATTTAAACAATAAATACCGTTTTGTGGCTCTTTAATGTGTGTGACAGATCGCTGTAGAGCATCTCTTCCTTTATAGCATCAAATAAACATGAATGAACATCAGAAGGAATGTTGTTTTAACCGCGGAAAGACGTCAGTACACTCCGCTTCTCAAGTTCAAATCCTCCCATGTTAATCTACTAACTCTCCTGACTGCTTTGTCCGACAAAATGGCGAATGGCGAAGTATGATTCCTGCGAAGGGTCAATTCTGAGGGGGAACATTTTTTAATTGTTCTATGGTGGAAACGAGCTTGTGAAAAAAAAAAAAGTTTTCCAAATGACTGCTTAGATTTTTTTCAAGCCTGAATTCAACAATGTTGTACCATTTCCTAAATTCTAACAGACTACTTGTCTCACTCTTATCCTCCTCCTCTCTTCTATCCTCCTCTTCTCTTATCCTCCTCTTCTCTATCCTCATCTTCTCTTCTCTTCTATCCTCCTCTTCTCTTATCCTCTATCATCCTCTTCTCTTCTCCTCCTCTCCTCTATCCTCCTCTTCTCTCCTCTCCTCTCCTCTTCTATCATCCTCTTCTCTTCTCCTCTTCTCCTCTATCATCCTCTTCTCTCCTCTCCTCTCCTCTTCTACCATCCTCTTCTCTTCTCCTCTATCCTCATCTTCTCTCCTCTCCTCTCCTCTTCTATCATCCTCTTCTCTTCTCATCCTCTCCTCTATCCTCCTCTTCTCTCCTCTCCTCTTCTATCCTCCTCTTCTCTTCTCTTATCCTCTATCATCCTCTTCTCTTCTCATCCTCTCCTCTATCCTCCTCTTCTCTCCTCTCCTCTTCTATCCTCCTCTTCTCTTCTCTTATCCTCTATCATCCTCTTCTCTTCTCATCCTCTCCTCTATCCTCCTCTTCTCTCCTCTCCTCTTCTATCCTCCTCTTCTCTTCTCTTATCCTCTATCATCCTCTTCTCTTCTCCTCCTCTCCTCTATCCTCCTCTTCTCTCCTCTCCTCTATCCTTCTCTCCTCTCCTCTATCCTCCTCTTCTCTTCTCTCCTCTTCTCCTCTATCATCCTCTTCTCTTCTCCTCTTCTCCTCTATCCTCCTCTTCTCTCCTCTCCTCTATCCTCCTCTTCTCTTCTCTCCTCTTCTCCTCTATCATCCTCTTCTCTTCTCCTCTTCTCCTCTATCCTCCTCTTCTCTCCTCTCCTATATCCTCCTCTTCTCTTCTCTCCTCTTCTCCTCTATCATCCTCTTCTCTTCTCCTCTTCTCCTCTATTCTCCTCTTCTCTCCTCTTCTCTTCTATCCTCCTCTTCTCTTCTATCCTCCTCTTCTCTTCTCCTCTATCCTTCTCTTCTCCTCTATCCTCCTTTTCTCTTCTCTTCTCCTCTACCCCCCTCTTCTCTTCTCCTCTATCCTCCTCTTCTCTTCTCTTCTACCCCCCTCTTCTCTTCTCCTCTATCCTCCTCTTCTCTTCTCTTCTACCCCCCTCTTCTCTTCTCCTCTATCCTCCTCTTCTCTTCTCTTCTACCCCACTCTTCTCTTCTCCTCTATCCTCCTCTTCTCTTCTCTTCTACCCCCCTCTTCTCTTCTCCTCTACCCCCCTCTTCTCTTCTCCTCTATCCTCCTCTTCTCCTCTCCTCTATCCTCCTCTTCTCTTCTCCTCTACCCCCCTCTTCTCTTCTCCTCTATCCTCCTCTTCTCTTCTCTTCTACCCCCCTCTTCTCTTCTCCTCTACCCCCCTCTTCTCTTCTCCTCTATCCTCCTCTTCTTTTCTTCTCTTCTCCTCTATCCTCCTCTTCTCTTCTCTTCTATCCTCCTCTTCTCTTCTCCTCTATCCTCCTCTTCTCTTCTCTTCTATCCTCCTCTTCTCTTCTCCTCTATCCTCCTCTTCTCTTCTCCTCTACCCCCCTCTTCTCTTCTCCTCTATCCTCCTCTTCTCTTCTCTTCTCCTCTATCCTCCTCTTCTCTTCTCTTCTATCCTCCTCTTCTCTTCTCCTCTATCCTCCTCTTCTCTTCTCTTCTATCCTCCTCTTCTCTTCTCTTCTATCCTTCTCTTCTCTTCTATCCTCCTCTTCTCTTCTCTTCTCTTCTATCCTCCTCTTCTCTTCTCTTCTCTTCTATCCTCCTCTTCTCTTCTCTTCTCTTCTATCCTCCTCTTCTCTTCTCTTCTCTTCTATCCTCCTCTTCTCTTATCCTCTATCATCCTCTTCTCTTCTCCTCCTCTTCTCTATCCTCCTCTTCTCTTATCTTCTCTTCTCTTCTCTTCTCTTCTCCTCTATCCTCCTCTTCTCTTCTCTTCTCTTCTCTTCTCTTCTCTTCTCTTCTCTTCTCTTCTCTTCTCTTCTCTTCTCTTGCAGAGCCAAAAAATGTGACCCTCTCTTTGGTCCCCGGCTCCCAAACCATGAATGCCAGCTGGACAATATGTGGGAATTATGAACAATTCAATGTGATGATTACAAGGGTTCAAGACAATACAATCATGAAAGATACTACTACTCCCAACTTGAATTACACTTTCACAGACCTGAAGGCAGGAGTGGAGTACAGCGTTTCAGTTATCACTCTTAATGGTGTCCTGAAAAGTGATCCCACTAGTGTTTCAGAATACACCAGTGAGTAATTATTACATTGCGATTACAATTTTTCAGACCATTTGTCCAATGGCTTAAATTATCATCATCAGCTTTTCCTCTCAGCTGTATAACATCTCACAAATCAATTCACAGACCCTACAAGTCCTGCGTGGGCAAATGCCACCTCTGACAAAACCTCCATACGTGTAACCTGGGGAGTTCCAGCAGATTCAAAGGGGGTCATGATTTGGTACAGGGTGGATTATCACTCTGCTTTTTGGAATGAGCGCAACAAAACATATACAAATAAAACAGAGTTCACCTTTTATCAATTAAAAGCAGGAACAAGATATACGTTTAATGTCAGTGTTGTGGCAGGCAATGCTACGAGTTCACCAGTCCCTGCTCAAGCACACACAGGTAAAGAGACAACATTTTGTTTGTTTATTAAGCAACCATTTGGATTTGTTATTGACGGGTTTCATGATTATTATATTCTAACAAGACAGACTTCATATTTCTTGGTTTATTTCCAGAGCCTGTGAAGGAGACACTGATCCTCACAATGTTGTGTTCCTCTGAAACGCCACTTCATTGTGAAAAAAATACAACTCAGAAGGACTTTCTCGATAAGGTGAAGAGTTTCTCAATAACTGTCAATCTTGTTCTTTGACACGGCAACTTTACAGTAACAGAACTATCATGGAAATAATGCACACAAGAAATAAAGAAATACATGATCAACCTGATCATCCCTGCCCAACAGTTAGATTTAGATTAATATTATGAAAATAAATACATTACTGAAATAATTTAATAAAATAAAATAAAATAAAATGTGTTTAGTGGTATACATACCACAGTTTGGGAACCACTGTGGCTTACGGGTGCGGATAGTGAGAGCGTGTGTGTGTGTTTTTAATTTTTTATTATTATTATTATTATGATTTTTTGTTTTATTTGATTGTATCTACTCTGTTGTTCTGCTGTTCTATGTGGTTTGGACATGATCCTGATGAACCAAACGAGATGTTTCATCTCATGGGGTTGATCCTCTAATAAATGTTCATAAATTAATTAAATAAATAAATAAATACATTATTGTCGCCATTGATTACAAAAGCTTAAACCTTTCATCTTGAAGGCTCATTTAAAAAAAGAAACATTTTTAAAACAACTTAATGCAAATAACTAAAATCAGCTGGAAATGTCAAATGAAATCAACTAAAATTTCCATTCTGTCTTTCAGCTGAATGATAAATTTATAAAAAGATTTAATGATGATGTCCACTGGAAGCTGAAGTGGGTGGAGAGGAAGGAGGAGATCAATCCTTAAAGCAATAACTAGGTTTGTAAAAACAGTCACACCATGTCGTCGATAATATTTCTATGATTTATATTTAACTCTGACTCTTATTTCACAGAAACGGTGTCCATTGAATCCCTATGACGTGGTCATATATATATACTGTAAAAAAAAGTCATGGCAACATGTTTTTACATTACATAACTCATCAAAATAATTAAAGCAATTTCAACTGTTTTTATATGCTATACAAGATTCAACTCCATTTTTTAAGTCAGTTTAATGTAATTTAAGTTGAAATGGCTTGTACAGTCAATTTGATTATGCTCAAAAACTCAAGCCAGCAACTGAACATACTGTAAGTTTTTAAGTTTGACATGTTTCACAGTAACTAGGGAAATCAAACTATCATTTTGTGTTTGAGTGTGCCGTGCATTTTCTTTCTCTTTTTATGAATTTAGCAGAATATCTTTTATCCAAAGCGACTGAGAAAAGAGGAACAAAAAGCACTTCGTCAAAAAGCCAACAATATTTACAATGTTTATTAGACATCTAGATTTGCTTGTGGGGAAATGTTTGTGTCCTTATGAAGAAAACAGTTTATAAATCATATGGGGATATGTAAAAATGCGATTGTGTTAAGGGTTACGGGATAGAAATATACGTTTTTTTTACGGTTTAAAATCATTATACCCATTCAACATGAAAACCCAACCTGTGTTTATATGTGTGTGTTGTTTAAGGGTGTGTGAAGGTGATGGTCTTTATCTTCTTCAAAGATGTTCTCTGTTTAATTTGTTTTTCTTGTCACAAAATGCAGACATACACTGTGAATAATGTGATGATATTTGCTATGGTTTTGGGAGCTATATATCATTCTTGTAACATTTACATATTTTTTTGTCAAAGACATTTGCTAGCTTCATGAATTACAGTTTTAATTTTCATGATGGATTATTGTAAACTATTTTGGATTTTTTTGGGGATTGGTTTCATTATAAATAAAGTTATTATTACACATGGGTTTATTCGCTTTATTCCTCATACGTTATACAAACAGTATAATTTCTTTCTTTCAGACTTTTGATATTCATTCACATCTCCAACCATAATCTCCCTAAAAATACACACTGCAGAACGGGATTTTCTTACTCTGTGTTTGTCTTTTTCTTCATTCTTAAAACAAGATGCATTTACTTATAAAGCAAAATTTCTTTTTGTTTTTGTTTTTACAGGAAAAAAAAAATCTAAATGAAAACAATAAATAAAATCTGCCATTTTGGGTCATAAAACCAATCCTGTTTTTCCTTTAAATTAAGCTGATTTTGTCTGATCACGCTGGCATGTGTATTTTCTTTTAGACCTTAAACATGTATTAACTAATCCTAAACTGTTGCCATTGTGTATTAAATGTATTGTATGTTTGGGTCATTTTAAACTGCTTTATATAGAAGTAATAAAATAAAAATAAAAAGGGTATTGAGCTATACCGTAAAGTAATGTCGATGCTGAATTCATAAACCAACGCATATAAAAATAGTGAGGACCAAGAAATTTTACATCTTGATGTACATCTTGTCGTGCACACGTCTCATATCTGGTGCAACATGATCTGTCATAATTTTAATACAACTGTTCAATACACTGAAAAGCAGAATGTCAGATCTCGCTGTAAATACCTCCATCTTGTGGTCGATTGCCTTAATGCCATGAGTAAACATTGACAGAAGACACAATCATTTAACATCGTTATATATATAACAATGAGAAGTCTGGCTGCTTATGCATTACCATTTCCCCATTGGGATTAATAAAGGATTTATCTATCATCTATCTATAACATCCACATTGGTAATGTACAATGCCACTATAGTCCACTGTTTTCACTCTTATTTTCAAATCCAGCACAATCCAGTTTGTAGAACATGAAGTACTTGGGTAATTTGCATTATCAAGATTAAAATTAAAAATGCATTGCTGGATCCTTAAAATCTTAAGGCGTCTAATGATTCAGATTCAGCTCATGTTATTAAAATCTCACTCCGGACAGGCAAACAAATGTGAAATCCTGAGAAAGAACATCATCAGACCTTCTTCCAGACTTTCTGAACGGCATCATGTGGTTTTCCTTCATGTGCAAACACAGATCAGTGTTAGCATGAGCGCTCACACACAGTGCTAACAGAGTTAATGGTCTTTCAGACAGCAGGCCTGTATTCTCTACACTGATAAATAGGCATCTGTCACTTCAAAATACATGCGTTCACGAAATACATGTAGTAGGCCTACTCACAAACATCCATAAAGCATCAAACGGACATTATTTCTTTAACATTTGGGCAATAACAGCGCTGCAAACTAATCATGCATGGTCTTTCTCCACTGATAATACAGAGCAGGTGTGTGTGAAATAGATTCATTAAAGGGGTGGTATAGTATGATTTGACTTTTCTAACTGTAGTTAGTGTGTAATGTTGTGTTTTCTAACTGTAGTTAGTGTGTAATGTTGTGTTTTCTAACTGTAGTTAGTGTGTAATGTTGCTGTTTGATCATAAACAACATCTGCAAAGTTACAACGCTCAAAGTTCAAAGCAAAGGGAGATATTTGAATTTAAAGAAAAGGACTACAACAAACGGCTGGTAGGAACTACACGACATTCCTCCCGGGCGGGGTTAGTGACATCAGCAAGTCAAATTTACATAAGCCCCGCCCCCGGGAACGCACAGTCCATGTTGAGAAGAGGAAGAGCACATTTGTGAGTCAGCTCAAACTTTAGCATCCATCTTTTCACATGCAATAGAAAGTCACTGTGTGTGCGTCTCACAACAGTTCCTATACGAGCGGTTTTATAGATTATCATGACAGAATATGCTAATTGAAGATAGTTAACTCCACATCAGCAACATAAACTCATCAACTAACCTTTCAGAGACGTCCTGTTGCTTCTACATGTTGTCACTTCTTCTTGAGTCTCTCCATCTTTGTCTGACTCCGTTTAAACATTAAACATTTTAGTGTGTGTTCTGCGAGGTAATCGCAGCTGCTAACACACTCTGACACACGCGAGCTCTTGAAACCCCGCCCTCTGTGCAGCTCATTTGCATTTAAAGGGCCAGACACAAAACGGTGCGTTTTTGCAAATCCTCAAAAAGTGACACTTTAACATGCTATATAAAAATATCTGTGAGGTATTTTGTGGTAAAACTTTGTGCACACACACACACACACACACACACACACACACACACACACACACGCACACGCACACGCACACACACACAAACACACACACACACACACACACACACAGGGGACATCAAATCTTGTGAAAATGGCATTTTACCACCCCTTTAATTATAGCAATTGGGAATGCATTACATTTTGTTTCTCAATATTCACTCAAAATGCACTAATTCATCTCCTCTCATGGTTTCTAGTCATCTGAATAGGACATGAGGACTAATATACAGGTATATAGAAGTCTTTTAGCGAATGTAAGCCATGAAATGAATTTGCATGTCAGAATATGCTGATTTCATGCATAAAGCAACATTGCAACCGCTTTGGAGATTGTAAACGTCCTGGAGACTTCATGTAAAAGCAGAAACTAAACAAGATTAGCAGAGGATGAAACATTGAAAACTGATGATCAATAAAAAAATAACAGAGCCAGACCGTTTTACTGCTGAATCCCTTCTTTAATGGTCATCACACACAGCGTGGACGAGGATACAGTAGATATTCACATACACAGAACCAGCCATATCTTACATTGAAACGTTTCCAGTTGTAACATGTTTTTTTTTCTTCTTCACAGGTTCAAGTTTGCAGTTTTGTTCAGACACAGGCGAGTTCAAACATACAGTAATCAGGTTTGACTCCGGTTTGTCCATGTTAAATCTGGGATAAACAGTTCTGATGATGAGCAAACGTTCGACTTTACACAGCGTTTTCATTCTCAACATCACTGAGGAAACACTGAATTATGAGTCTCGGAGAACCACAGGCTTTTAGGTGTGTATCGGTCAGTGAAGCGACGACAGTAATGACAGGAGAAGGAATCTTCTGGGTCTCAGTGCAAGTCTTTAAACTTTGTCTAGACTTAAAGTAAGAGTTTTTTTTATTATTATTATTATTATTTTCTGACCCTCATGTGATTCCAAACCTGTCAGACTTTCTTATGTGAGCAAAATAAAATATTGCATGAAAGTTAGGCCACAAATGCTGTCGACAGAGCTAACACTGATCCCAGATCATTCCATTAAGACTAGACTCATATGATGGAGAAATCTTTTAAAACTAGTAAAAATCAAGCCCTATTTTTATTGCCGCCTTAATATCTCACATCATTATTAGAAAAATCATCTCTGAGGTCTGAAGCCCATTCCTGCTTAAAACATTCATGCTTTGGTAAATCATAATGATCATATACAATTCTAAATTAGGACATACTATGTCAGTAATATGAGATAAAAAGTCGTAATTATGAGATAAAGCCAAAATTATGACAAAAAGTCTCAATTATGACAAATACTAAATTACGAGGTAATTTTTTAAAAAGGACAACAAAAAGTTGACAGTCATAATTATGGCAAGTCGTCATTTTTTCGTTATGACTTGTGGTTCATAATTATGTCAGAATTTTGACATTTTCGTAGAAATAATTTAAGTCGAAATTGACCAAAAAGTCATAATTATGACCAGCTGAAACTGACAAAGAATGTTTTTTTTTTTGTCATAACTTACTTTTGAAATTCAACTTCTTTCATAATTATGCCTGTAGTGCATAAATCTCATGATTTAGAATCTTAATTTGGACTTTTTATGACTTTTTATGTCATAATTATGATTTACCAAAGCATGTTTTTTTCTCTTGTGGTGGAAATGGGCTTCCATACATACAGTGCATGCTGTGATTAATTTCATGTCATAATTATCATAATTACGAGATGACAACTCTTATTCATAAAGCCAAAATGGATCCATGTGCAGCTTTGATGTTGATCATATCATCACAACATGAATTTTTAAAGTATATGGCAAAATATATGGTTGTTTTTGTACCGTAGATTTGGCTTCTGTTTATGTAAACGTCGTAAATGAAATTGAATGATGATCAAGTATGTAATAATTCTCAACAATGACTCACTCAAAATGTTATCTTCATAATTTATGGCTCATATTAACAACTTAGTAGTCAGTTTGCTATAGCTTTATTGGCATTCTGCTTTTGAGTAAGTTGTGAAACAGGTCTGAGAGAGATTGATATTAAATATGTCGTACAGAGATGATTTTTCCTTGATTAAATATTCCCATTAGCCTGATGGAGAGTTCAGTTTTCCAGATGTTTGGGACGTCACTTCCTGTTTAAATGCACACGCAAAAGCCTCTATTTCCTGTCTCACAATAAACACACTTCCAGATTCGATATGAAACATTCAGGATAAAAAATAAATAGCATCCATAAACCACACAGAGCATGTTTCCAGTGACGGCCAGCAAGTGGAATACAGCCGACGCACGTCTCCAGCGCATGCATCACAGCAGCAAAGAAACATTAAATTAATCATCATTTCCTATTTATAACAGTTTCATCCGCATGTCCAGCCACATACACACTGCGAAGTTTCAGTCACAACTGCATGTAAACCCTAACCTAGAAAATGACCAATACAGGCATTATATCTTCAGACTGAAAGATCTCTAGCACCTTTAGCACATCTGAAAGATATTTTGGTTTATATATTTCAGGCATAAAACTGACTATGCATTACTAGCCCTCGAAAAAGTGCAACGTTCCTCAACAGTCTAGCGCAGCCGTCCTCAACTGGCGGATCGCTATCGGGAAATCATCGATTAAAACAACTCAACTGGGCTTATCGACTTTTATAATGAAGGAGAAATGCATCATTCGTCCAATTAAACTCTTCACTTTTCAGTCAAATTCTGTAATTTGGAAGAAAATAATCAAATTAGACAGAATATTAGGAGCCAGATGATATTAGATACAGGTTTGTGTACTAATATTTGTGCAGAAGTGTTTTCCTATTCAGTCTAACACTTTAATAACTTTGCATATATGAGTCTAAACAGTTCATGATAATATTATTGTATTATATATTAATATTCTAAGGTCAAACGTTTTGAATGATTTCTGAAGGATCATGTGACACTGAAGACTGATGCTGAAAACTCAGCTTTGATCACAGGAATAAATTACACTTTACTAGATATTAAAGTAGAAAGTGGTTATTTTAAATTGTAATATTTTTTCACAATATTTTTGATTTTACTGTATTTTTAAACAAATAAATGCAGCCCCGGTGAGAAGAAGAGATTAATTTGGTCATTTTTCAAACTTTTGACTGATAGTTTATAACATTATTTCAGTGTTTGATTGATTTTCTGTTTATTTTGCGGGTCATAAAATGTAAAAATCGGGATTCAAAAGCAAAACCAGCTGAGAACCACTGACGGCGGCGTTCACAATTCAAAACCTTTCAGACTTACAGCAATAATGATCAAGATACCACACAAACATTGAGATTATAAATATGCACGTCTGAAACATCGGACATTCTTTGTGTTTTGTCCAGATCTGGCTCGTAACACACACACGGATCCTGTAGTTCACGGTCGGTCGGTGGAGATGTCATGCATTTGCAGTCATTGAGTCCCTGTGCGCATTGAACACACTCACGCTAGCATGCAAACACGTGCTGACAGATGCCAGGTGACCTTGGGTTGCACTTACACCAACAATGTTAAAAAAAAAAAATCGGTACCTTCAAACCGAAGTCAGACTGTAAAGCAAAAGTGCATGTGTGTGTTTTGCACTCTCCGTCGGCATCGCACTTGTGTGTTTTTCTCCTGACCGCAGGTTTTTATTGCATACTTGACCAGCGCTTGGACACTAAAAGTCCCAGAAGCCGATGTCTGAACACAAGTTTAACTCGAGGCACAAACGCAGGTTTCCTTCAGTTGCACAAACTCAAGGAGAAGTTTTCCAGTATTCCCAGAATCCAGCCTCTCTAAAGGCCAGTTCACACACCAACACCAGTGATGTTCACACACCAGCACCAGTGATGTTCACACACCAACACCAGTGATGTTCACACACCAGCACCAGTGATGTTCACACACCAACACCAGTGATGTTCACTGTTCAGACCAATGCATAAAAACAGGCGGAATAAAACACAGATGACAGTAGTGGCACTTTTAGAAAAGCAGAAATACTTAGACTCATAGACTCATTACATGCAAAGTGAGATATTTCAAGTCTTTATGAGTTATAATTGTGATGATTATGGCTTACAGATTTATGAAAACCTTTTCACAATATTCTAATTTTGAATTTGGGGTTTTCATAATCTGTAAGCCATAATCATCAAAATTATAACTCATAAAGACTTGAAATATCTCACTTTGCATGTAATGAGTCTATATAATATATTAGTTTCACCTTTTTAGTTGAATTACTGAAATAAATGAACTTTTGCACCATATATTAAAAATTTTCCAGTTTCACCTGTGCTTTAGGAAAAATACTTTTTTACTTTGCAGTTCAATGGAAAATATGATAAAATGTCATAATTTTTACATGTTTCCCGGAATTCTGAGTTTAAATCTCGCAATTTTGTATCAAATCTTGGCAGCACATCTTCATCTCCCGGTGAACAGACTTTAACTCGTCACTAGATTTGAGGATAATGCGTGCGCAGACAGAAACACAGAGTCGGCATAGATCCAGTCCACATCTGGTGTGTGTTGAGTCCACATCTGGTGTGTGTTGAGTCCACATCTGGTGTGTGTTGAGTCCACATCTGGTGTGTGTTAAGTCCACATCTGGTGTGTGTTGAGTCCACATCTGGTGTGTGTTGAGTCCACATCTGGTGTGTGTTGAGTCCACATCTGGTGTGTGTTGAGTCCACATCTGGTGTGTGTTGAGTCCACATCTGGTGTGTGTTGAGTCCACATCTGGTGTGTGTTGAGTCCACATCTGGTGTGTGTTGAGTCCACATCTGGTGTGTGTTGAGTCCACATCTGGGCCGACACTATGTTGCTGTCTAGGCATGATCTCAAATCTTTAATTAATTCGATATGCAGTTCTAAAAACACATGCAATTAATTAAAAAGAAATTGGCAAACAAACATTGGGTAAAAAAAACAACAAAAAAAACGTTAAAAAACATTAAAAAAACATTGGTTAACACTTTATTTTACAGTGTCCTTGTTACATACTGTACATGTACTGTACCAATAACAGTAAATTATGCATAATTACATGCAACTAACCCTCAACCAACTCTAATCCTACCCTAGCCCTATAGTAAGTACATGTAGTTGCTTAATATTACTCAGTATTTAAATATATAATTACACTGTAACAATGACAGCTTAAAATAAAGTGTAAGCAAACATTGCATTGGTCTGAACAGTCGCATTAACAGTTAAACCGCCTTTAGCTCGTAACTCCAGCAATCGAAGATGTTCGGGACTATAATCCATTAGTTGCTAGCATGCATGCTCCGCGTTAGCATTAGCATTAGCAGTAGAGCGACATCCGGCTGCGTCTCATGGCTTCACTGATCAGATACGCAGGACTGACCTCGGGCTCTTCCGTCATCACCTCGATGTTCTGCCACTCTCCACACTGATTCGACTTCTTGATCGTGTCCACGACGCAAAGCGCGTACAAGCAGTCCTCGAACGTCGCGGCCATCGTGAGCGGCCGCCCGTCCCACGTGCGCCGGTCGTCCTGCTCCTGAAACGCCTGGCGCACGGCCTGAACCATGCAGATGGTGCCGGTGAGATACGGAGACGGGATGTCCCGGAAAGCCTTGTCGGGCAGGGATGCGTTTTCTATCTGCGTTTTGTCCTTGAGGAGAAGCTCCGGTCCACACTCGCCGTCGTTCTTCTGCCCGTAGAGATCCGTCCCGCTAACCCTCAACCGCCCAGCCGTTCCCACGACCACGACCTCCTGCCGAAACTCCCCGGGGACGTTGAAGTTGAGCGTGACCGTGCAGCACGCGCCTCCCTCCAGGACCATCTGGAAGGTGCAGAAGTCGTCGCTGGTGATCTGCCGGATTCCCCGGATGTGGTCGGTCTGCTTGACGAAGGTTTTGAGGAAGCCATGCACTTTCGCCGCGCGCTGGCCGGTCAGGAACGTGAGTAAGTCGATGATGTAACTGCCCACCGAGTGCAGGCCTCCCCCCCCCATCAGGTCGTCGCAGCTCCAGTTGTACTTCTTCCCGAGGAGGCTTCCGGAGTGAACCTGCGCCTCACACACCAGGAGCTCTCCGGCGTACCCCTCCTCCAGGAGCTCCTTCATGCGCACGAATGCCGGGAGGAACCGCAGCACGTTTCCCATGATGCTCAGCAGCTTCGGGTAATACTGGGCCGCGGACATCATGCGGAAGGCGTCCAGCGGAGTCGCCGTCCGATCACAGATCACGTTTTTACCAATACCTGGAAGAGGAGACGAGAGGGAACGTTAGACGTGGGGATGATATTCAAAACACACTGTAAAAAAATATGTTTATGATTTGTTATCACAACTTTTTATCTTTTGTCAAATCAACTTCAATAACTAATGTGTGAAGATAACATACTATTTTGAGTTTCTGTTTATTAAACCATTCTTCTTAATTGTATTAACTCAAATTTTTACTTACAACGAACTCAAAATTTTAAGACAACAAGGTAACTTGCTTTTTTAAGTTAAACCAACTTTTTTTTTTTACAGTGTACTCTGTTCTTATTTGAAGGTGTCCGTGTTACAGTGTAATT